>NW_026600283.1:0-192500 GCF_029448725.1 Salvelinus fontinalis
TCTTTCTGTCTTTCTCTGTCTTTCTTTCTGTCTCTCTCTCGCTCTCGCTCTCTGTCTCTCTCTCTCTCTCTCTCTCTCTCTCTCTCGCTCTCTGTGTGTCTCGCTCTCGCTCTCTCTCTCTCTCTCTCTCTCTCTCTCTCTCTCTCTCTCTCTCTCTCTCGCTCTCTCGCTCTCTCGCTCTCTCGCTCTCTCGCTCTCTCGCTCTCTCGCTCTCTCGCTCTCTCGCTCTCTCTCGCTCTCTCGCTCTCTCGCTCTCTCTCGCTCTCTCTCTCTCTCGCTCTCTCTCGCTCTCTCTCGCTCTCTCTCGCTCTCTCTCGCTCTCTCTCGCTCTCTCTGTCGTCTCTCTGTGTCTCTCTGTGTCTCTGTCTCGTGTCTCTCTGTGTCTCTCTGTGTCTCTCTGTGTCTCTCTGTGTCTCTCTGTGTCTCTCTGTGTCTCTCTGTGTCTCTCTGTGTCTCTCTGTGTCTCTCTCTGTCTCTCTCTCTCTGCACTTGTGTATGCCTGATGATATGTACAGTGCATTCAGAAAGTATTCAGACCCCAATACTTTTTCCACATTTTTACGTTACAGCCTTATTCTAAAATAGATGTTTTTTTCTCATCAATCTACACACAATATCCCATAATGACAAAGCAAAAACAGTTTTTTTGACAATTTTGCTAATTTATTCAAGATAAAACACTGAAATATGACATTTACATAAGTAAAGACCCTTTACTCAGTACTTTGTTGAAGCACCTTTTGCAGTGATTGCAGCCTTGAGTCTTCTTTGGTGTGACGCTACAAGCTTGGCACACCTGTATTTGGGGAGTTTCTCCCATTCGTCTCTGCTGATCCTCTCAAGCTCTGTCAGGTTGGATGGGGAGTGTCGCTGCACATCTATTTTCAGGTCTCTCCAGAGATGTTAGATCGGGTTCAAGTCCTGTCTCTGGCTGGGCCACTCAAGGACATTCAGAGACTTGTCCCAAAGCCACTCTTGCGTTGTCCTGTTGGAAGGTGAACCTTCGCTCGGGTCTGAGGACCTGAGCACACTGGAGCAGGTTTTCATCAAGGATCTCTCTGTACTTTGCTCCGTTCATCTTTCCCTCGATCCTGATTAGTCTCCCACTCCCTGCCGCTGAAAAGCATCCCCACAGCATGATGCTGCCACCACCATGCTTCACTGTAGGAATGGTGCCAGGTTTCCTCCAGACGTGATGCTTGGCATTCAGGCCAAAGAGTTCAATCTTGGTTTCACAAGACCTGAGAATCTTGTTTCTCATGGTCTAAGAGTCATTTAGGTGCCTTTTGACAATCAGTGACAATCGGGTTCTTGGTCATCTCCCTGACCAAGGCCCTTCTCCCTCGATTGCTCAGTTTGTCCGGGCGGCCAGCTCGAGGAAGAGTCTTGTTGGTTCCAAACTTCTTCCATTTAAGAATGATGGAGGCCACGGTGTTCTTGGGGACCTTCAATGCTACAGACATTTTTTGGTACCCTTCCCCAGATCTGTGCCTTGACACAATCCTGTCTCAGACAATTCCTTCCACCTCATGGCTTGGTTTTTGCTCTGACATGCACTGTCAACTATGGGACCTTATATAGACAGGTGTGTGCCTTTCCAAATCATGTCCAATCAATTGAATTTAACACAGGTGGACTTCAATAAAGTTGTAGAAACATCTGAAGGACGATCAATGGAAACAGGATGCACCTGAGCTAAATTTAAAGTCTCATAGCAAAGGGTCTGAATACTTATGTAAATAAGGTATTTCTGTTTGTTTTTTCGCTTTGTCGTTATGGGGTATTGTGTGTAGATTGGTGAGGAAACAATGTATTTAATCCATTTTAGAATAAGGCTGTAACGTAACAAAATGTGGAAAAGGGGAAGGGGTCTGAATACTTTCCAGAATGCACTGTATGTAATATCTATGTAGGCTGAATTAAGAATTTATATGGCCAGATAATTGTTATATTTTCTTATATATATGTGTTGGTAGGATAAGGCTATGTCTGTTTGGTCACATAGAAGTCAGTGATGTATGTTTACTATAGGTTAGTGAGGCAATGCAAATGTGATGTGGCTAAAATGTGACTATTATTAAAGGGCATTTAGTTGACTAAAATGGCCCACTGTTTTTGTCATTTTGACAATAACTAGACTAAATCATTATTCAATTGACAAAAACTTGACCAAAATGTAATAATATTTGAGTCAAAATGACTAAGACTAGACTAAATGTAAAAAAGAGTCCATTTATTAGCACTGCTCAATACTAGCCCTCAACACACTACAGTGCACATTGACAAACAGTGTAATCAAGGGACTTGTTTTGACAATAATGTTTACATAGCAGATTGTCAAGTAACCTTCTCCATTATTTGATTGTTTGTGAATGAACTAAAGTGGGACCCACATCCATTGTTGGGAAACATGGGTTATATGAGATGACAGCTGTGAGCAGTTGAAAATGGGGACATCTTGAATTTACGAACAAGTTTATGCTGCCCTCATGTGGCTGGTCATAACTCTCTAACCCCTTTTCCTTGTTCCCCCTCTCTCTCTCCTCCCTCTCTCTCTATCTCCATCCCTCTCTCCATCTCCCTCTCTCTCTATCTCCATCCCTCTCTCCATCTCCCTCTCTCTCTCTCCTCCCTCTCTCTCTATCTGCATCCCTCTCTCCATCTCCCTCTCTCTCCTCTCTCTCCTCTCTCTCTCCACTTCCTCTCTTTCTCTCTCTCTCTCTCCTCTCCCCCTCTCTAGATGGAGCCCAAGCGTCTGAAGAAGGACCTAGTAAAGGTGCTGAAGTCCGTGAAGCCTGAGGATCGTGTTCTGGTCATAGGGACGTCCAGGAGGCCCTTTGACGCAGACCTCAAGCCCTTCTGTAAAGTCTATAGGAAGATCATCCTCATCCCCAGACCTGACTATGCCTCCAGACTGGGTGGGTTATCTATAGTAGTCTATATTGGTTTATATTGGTTTATATTGGTTTATAGTGGTTTATAGTGGTCCGTATTGGTCTATATTGGTCTATATTGGTCTATATTGGTTTATAGTGGTCTATATTGGTTTATAGTGGTCTATATTGGTTTATAGTGGTCTATATTGGTTTATAGTGGTCTATAGTGGTCTAGTGGTTTATAGTGGTTTATAGTGGTTTATAGTGGTCTATAGTGGTCCGTATTGGTTTATATTGGTCTATAGCGGTTTATAGTGGTCTATATCGGTTTATAGTGGTCCGTATTGGTCTATAGTGGATTATAGTGGTCTATAGTGGTCTATATTGGTCTATATTGGTCTATAGTGGTTTATAGTGGTATATAGTGGTCTATAGTGGTTTATGGTGGTCTATATTGGTTTATGGTGGTTTATAGTTGTCTATACTGGTTTATAGTGGTCTATAGTGGTTTATAGTGGTCTATAGTGGTTTATAGTGGTCTATAGTGGTTTATAGTGGTCTATAGTGGTTATAGTGGTCTATATTGGTCTATAGCGGTCTATATTGGTTTATAGTGGTTTATAGTGGTCTATAGTGGTCTATAGTGGTTTATAGTGGTCTATAGTGGTCCGTATTGGTCTATATTGGTTTATATTGGTCTATATCGGTTTATAGTGGTCTATATCGGTTTATAGTGGTCCGTATTGGTCTATAGTGGATTATAGTGGTCTATAGTGGTCTATATTGGTCTATAGTGGTCTATATTGGTCTATAGTGGTTTATAGTGGTATATAGTGGTCTATATTGGTTTATGGTGGTTTATAGTTGTCTATACTGGTTTATAGTGGTTTATAGTGGTCTGTATTGGTCTATATCTAGGCCACCCTGATAGCTATGGACAGACAGAATCTGTGGAGCTTTCATTCCCTAAAGCCACCAGGAATGAGTTGACATGAAAAATACTGGTGGAATGAATTCATATGATAGGCCCACCAGTAAACATGCATCTTTTCAAATAAAATGTTGTATTTATTATCCACTTCTGGTTTGAACTCTAACCTTTCTACCCCTGTCTGTGCTGTGTCCTCCAGTGCTGTGGAGGGAGCTGCTGTGTGGTGGCGGTGCTCGCCTCACCCCCAGCCTGGACCTGAGCTCCCTGGCCAAGGTGACAGACGGCTACACCCAGGGCCACATCCTGCAGGCTGTGAGGCTGGTGCTGACCCCTCGCAGGCTGGCCCAGCAGACTACCAGACCACTGACCGCTGAAGAGTTCATCCCTCCACTGGCCAGACAGGACCCCGTTTACAAAGAGGAGGAGGAGGCCTTTAAGGTTCAGTAGCATCAATCAATGAATCACCTTTGATTTCCATAAATCATTTTTACATATGTTTATCACCAAAGTGCTCAGTATAGCCTTACTCCCACAGAAAGGAGGCGACAATTGGAAAGGTCCTATGTAGGAGGAAGGAAGGAGGTGTTTTGCCGTTATAACAGTTCAAATGGTCCTCTGTAGTTCAGTTGGTAGAGTATGGTCCTCTGTATCTCAGTTGGTAGAGTATGGTCCTCTGTATCTCAGTTGGTAGAGTATGGTCCTCTGTAGTTCAGTTGGTAGAGTATGGTCCTCTGTAGTTCAGTTGGTAGAGTATGGTCCTCTGTAGTTCAGCTGGTAGAGTATGGTCCTCTGTAGTTCAGTTGGTAGAGTATGGTCCTCTGTAGTTCAGTTGGTAGAGTATGGTCCTCTGTAGTTCAGTTGGTAGAGTATGGTCCTCTGTATCTCAGTTGGTAGAGTATGGTCCTCTGTAGTTCAGTTGGTAGAGTATGGTCCTCTGTAGTTCAGTTGGTAGAGTATGGTCCTCTGTAGTTCAGTTGGTAGAGTATGGTCCTCTGTATCTCAGTTGGTAGAGTATGGTCCTCTGTATCTCAGTTGGTAGAGTATGGTCCTCTGTAGTTCAGTTGGTAGAGTATGGTCCTCTGTAGTTCAGTTGGTAGAGTATGGTCCTCTGTAGTTCAGTTGGTAGAGTATGGTCCTCTGTATCTCAGTTGGTAGAGTATGGTCCTCTGTAGTTCAGTTGGTAGAGTATGGTCCTCTGTAGTTCAGTTGGTAGAGTATGGTCCTCTGTATCTCAGTTGGTAGAGTATGGTCCTCTGTATCTCAGTTGGTAGAGTATGGTCCTCTGTAGTTCAGTTGGTAGAGTATGGTCCTCTGTAGTTCAGTTGGTAGAGTATGGTCCTCTGTATCTCAGTTGGTAGAGTATGGTCCTCTGTATCTCAGTTGGTAGAGTATGGTCCTCTGTAGTTCAGTTGGTAGAGTATGGTCCTCTGTATCTCAGTTGGTAGAGTATGGTCCTCTGTAGTTCAGTTGGTAGAGTATGGTCCTCTGTAGTCTCAGTTGGTAGAGTATGGTCCTCTGTAGTTCAGTTGGTAGAGTATGGTCCTCTGTAGTTCAGTTGGTAGAGTATGGTCCTCTGTAGTTCAGTTGGTAGAGTATGGTCCTCTGTATCTCAGTTGGTAGAGTATGGTCCTCTGTATCTCAGTTGGTAGAGTATGGTCCTCTGTAGTTCAGTTGGTAGAGTATGGTCCTCTGTAGTTCAGTTGGTAGAGTATGGTCCTCTGTAGTTCAGCTGGTAGAGTATGGTCCTCTGTAGTCTCAGTTGGTAGAGTATGGTCCTCTGTAGTTCAGTTGGTAGAGTATGGTCCTCTGTATCTCAGTTGGTAGAGTATGGTCCTCTGTATCTCAGTTGGTAGAGTATGGTCCTCTGTATCTCAGTTGGTAGAGTATGGTCCTCTGTAGTTCAGTTGGTAGAGTATGGTCCTCTGTAGTTCAGTTGGTAGAGTATGGTCCTCTGTAGCTCAGTTGGTAGAGTATGGTCCTCTGTAGTTCAGTTGGTAGAGTATGGTCCTCTGTATCTCAGTTGGTAGAGTATGGTCCTCTGTATCTCAGTTGGTAGAGTATTTGCCTCTGTAGTTCAGTTGGTAGAGTATGGTCCTCTGTAGTTCAGTTGGTAGAGTATGGTCCTCTGTATCTTAGCTGGTAGAGTATGGTCCTCTGTATCTCAGTTAGTAGAGTATGGTCCTCTGTAGTTCAGTTGGTAGAGTATGGTCCTCTGTAGTTCAGTTGGTAGAGTATGGTCCTCTGTAGTTCAGTTGGTAGAGTATGGTCCTCTGTAGTTCAGTTGGTAGAGTATGGTCCTCTGTAGCTCAGTTGGTAGAGTATGGTCCTCTGTATCTCAGTTGGTAGAGTATGGTCCTCTGTAGTTCAGTTGTTAGAGTATGGTCCTCTGTATCTCAGTTGGTAGAGTATGGTCCTCTGTATCTCAGTTGGTAGAGTATGGTCCTCTGTAGTTCAGTTGGTAGAGTATGGTCCTCTGTAGTTCAGCTGGTAGAGTATGGTCCTCTGTAGTTCAGTTGGTAGAGTATGGTCCTCTGTAGTTCAGTTGGTAGAGTATGGTCCTCTGTACTTCAGTTGGTAGAGTATGGTCCTCTGCATCTCAGCTGGTAGAGTATGGTCCTCTGTAGTTCAGCTGGTAGAGTATGGTCCTCTGTAGTTCAGTTGGTAGAGTATGGTCCTCTGTATCTCAGTTGGTAGAGTATGGTCCTCTGTATCTCAGTTGGTAGAGTATGGTCCTCTGTAGTTCAGTTGGTAGAGTATGGTCCTCTGTAGTTCAGTTGGTAGAGTATGGTCCTCTGTATCTCAGTTGGTAGAGTATGGTCCTCTGTATCTCAGTTGGTAGAGTATGGTCCTCTGTAGTTCAGTTGGTAGAGTATGGTCCTCTGTATCTCAGTTGGTAGAGTATGGTCCTCTGTAGTTCAGTTGGTAGAGTATGGTCCTCTGTAGTTCAGTTGGTAGAGTATGGTCCTCTGTAGTTCAGTTGGTAGAGTATGGTCCTCTGTAGTTCAGTTGGTAGAGTATGGTCCTCTGTAGTTCAGTTGGTAGAGTATGGTCCTCTGTATCTCAGTTGGTAGAGTATGGTCCTCTGTATCTCAGTTGGTAGAGTATGGTCCTCTGTAGTTCAGTTGGTAGAGTATGGTCCTCTGTAGTTCAGTTGGTAGAGTATGGTCCTCTGTAGTTCAGTTGGTAGAGTATGGTCCTCTGTAGTCTCAGTTGGTAGAGTATGGTCCTCTGTAGTTCAGTTGGTAGAGTATGGTCCTCTGTATCTCAGTTGGTAGAGTATGGTCCTCTGTATCTCAGTTGGTAGAGTATGGTCCTCTGTATCTCAGTTGGTAGAGTATGGTCCTCTGTAGTTCAGTTGGTAGAGTATGGTCCTCTGTAGTTCAGTTGGTAGAGTATGGTCCTCTGTAGCTCAGTTGGTAGAGTATTTGCCTCTGTAGTTCAGTTGGTAGAGTATGGTCCTCTGTATCTCAGTTGGTAGAGTATGGTCCTCTGTATCTCAGTTGGTAGAGTATGGTCCTCTGTAGTTCAGTTGGTAGAGTATGGTCCTCTGTAGTTCAGTTGGTAGAGTATGGTCCTCTGTATCTCAGTTGGTAGAGTATGGTCCTCTGTATCTCAGTTGGTAGAGTATGGTCCTCTGTAGTTCAGTTGGTAGAGTATGGTCCTCTGTAGTTCAGTTGGTAGAGTATGGTCCTCTGTAGTTCAGTTGGTAGAGTATGGTCCTCTGTAGTTCAGTTGGTAGAGTATGGTCCTCTGTAGCTCAGTTGGTAGAGTATGGTCCTCTGTATCTCAGTTGGTAGAGTATGGTCCTCTGTAGTTCAGTTGGTAGAGTATGGTCCTCTGTATCTCAGTTGGTAGAGTATGGTCCTCTGTATCTCAGTTGGTAGAGTATGGTCCTCTGTAGTTCAGTTGGTAGAGTATGGTCCTCTGTAGTTCAGTTGGTAGAGTATGGTCCTCTGTAGTTCAGTTGGTAGAGTATGGTCCTCTGTAGTTCAGTTGGTAGAGTATGGTCCTCTGTAGTTCAGTTGGTAGAGTATGGTCCTCTGTATCTCAGCTGGTAGAGTATGGTCCTCTGTAGTTCAGCTGGTAGAGTATGGTCCTCTGTAGTTCAGTTGGTAGAGTATGGTCCTCTGTATCTCAGTTAGTAGAGTATGGTCCTCTGTAGTTCAGTTGGTAGAGTATGGTCCTCTGTAGTTCAGTTGGTAGAGTATGGTCCTCTGTATCTCAGTTGGTAGAGTATGGTCCTCTGTATCTCAGTTGGTAGAGTATGGTCCTCTGTAGTTCAGTTGGTAGAGTATGGTCCTCTGTAGCTCAGTTGGTAGAGTATGGTCCTCTGTATCTCAGTTGGTAGAGTATGGTCCTCTGTATCTCAGTTAGTAGAGTATGGTCCTCTGTAGTTCAGTTGGTAGAGTATGGTCCTCTGTAGTTCAGCTGGTAGAGTATGGTCCTCTGTATCTCAGTTGGTAGAGTATGGTCCTCTGTATCTCAGTTGGTAGAGTATGGTCCTCTGTAGTTCAGTTGGTAGAGTATGGTCCTCTGTAGTTCAGTTGGTAGAGTATGGTCCTCTGTAGCTCAGTTGGTAGAGTATTTGCCTCTGTAGTTCAGTTGGTAGAGTATGGTCCTCTGTATCTCAGTTGGTAGAGTATGGTCCTCTGTAGTTCAGTTGGTAGAGTATGGTCCTCTGTAGTTCAGCTGGTAGAGTATGGTCCTCTGTATCTCAGTTGGTAGAGTATGGTCCTCTGTAGTTCAGTTGGTAGAGTATGGTCCTCTGTAGTTCAGTTGGTAGAGTATGGTCCTCTGTATCTCAGTTGGTAGAGTATGGTCCTCTGTATCTCAGTTGGTAGAGTATGGTCCTCTGTAGTTCAGTTGGTAGAGTATGGTCCTCTGTAGTTCAGTTGGTAGAGTATGGTCCTCTGTATCTCAGTTGGTAGAGTATGGTCCTCTGTAGTTCAGTTGGTAGAGTATGGTCCTCTGTAGTTCAGTTGGTAGAGTATGGTCCTCTGTATCTCAGTTGGTAGAGTATGGTCCTCTGTATCTCAGTTGGTAGAGTATGGTCCTCTGTATCTCAGTTGGTAGAGTATGGTCCTCTGTATCTCAGTTGGTAGAGTATGGTCCTCTGTAGTTCAGTTGGTAGAGTATGGTCCTCTGTAGTTCAGTTGGTAGAGTATGGTCCTCTGTAGTTCAGCTGGTAGAGTATGGTCCTCTGTATCTCAGTTGGTAGAGTATGGTCCTCTGTATCTCAGTTGGTAGAGTATGGTCCTCTGTAGTTCAGTTGGTAGAGTATGGTCCTCTGTAGTTCAGCTGGTAGAGTATGGTCCTCTGTATCTCAGCTGGTAGAGTATGGTCCTCTGTAGTTCAGTTGGTAGAGTATGGTCCTCTGTAGTTCAGTTGGTAGAGTATGGTCCTCTGTATCTCAGTTGGTAGAGTATGGTCCTCTGTATCTCAGTTGGTAGAGTATGGTCCTCTGTAGTTCAGTTGGTAGAGTATGGTCCTCTGTAGTTCAGTTGGTAGAGTATGGTCCTCTGTAGCTCAGTTGGTAGAGTATTTGCCTCTGTAGTTCAGTTGGTAGAGTATGGTCCTCTGTATCTCAGTTGGTAGAGTATGGTCATCTGTATCTCAGTTGGTAGAATATGGTCCTCTGTATCTCAGTTGGTAGAGTATTTGCCTCTGTAGTTCAGTTGGTAGAGTATGATCCTCTGTAGTTCAGTTGGTAGAGTATGGTCCTCTGTAGTTCAGTTGGTAGAGTATGGTCCTCTGCATCTCAGTTGGTAGAGTATGGTCCTCTGCATCTCAGTTGGTAGAGTAAGGTCCTCTGTATCTCAGTTGGTAGAGTATGGTCCTCTGTATCTCAGTTGGTAGAGTATGGTCCTCTGTAGTTCAGTTGGTAGAGTATGGTCCTCTGTAGTTCAGCTGGTAGAGTATGGTCCTCTGTATCTCAGTTGGTAGAGTATGGTCCTCTGTAGTTCAGTTGGTAGAGTATGGTCCTCTGTATCTCAGTTGGTAGAGTATGGTCCTCTGTATCTCAGTTGGTAGAGTATGGTCCTCTGTATCTCAGTTGGTAGAGTATGGTCCTCTGTAGTTCAGTTGGAAGTATGGTCCTCTGTAGTTCAGTTGGTAGAGTATGGTCCTCTGTAGTTCAGTTGGTAGAGTATGGTCCTCTGTAGTTCAGTTGGTAGAGTATGGTCCTCTGTAGTTCAGCTGGAAGAGTATGTTCCTCTGTATCTCAGTTGGTAGAGTATGGTCCTCTGTATCTCAGTTGGTAGAGTATGGTCCTCTGTATCTCAGTTGGTAGAGTATGGTCCTCTGTATCTCAGTTGGTAGAGTATGGTCCTCTGTAGTTCAGTTGGTAGAGTATGGTCCTCTGTATCTCAGTTGGTAGAGTATGGTCCTCTGTATCTCAGTTGGTAGAGTATGGTCCTCTGTAGTTCAGCTGGTAGAGTATGGTCCTCTGTAGTTCAGCTGGTAGAGTATGGTCCTCTGTAGTTCAGTTGGTAGAGTATGGTCCTCTGTATCTCAGTTGGTAGAGTATGGTCCTCTGTAGTTCAGTTGGTAGAGTATGGTCCTCTGTAGTTCAGTTGGTAGAGTATGGTCCTCTGTATCTCAGTTGGTAGAGTATGGTCCTCTGTATCTCAGTTGGTAGAGTATGGTCCTCTGTATCTCAGTTGGTAGAGTATGGTCCTCTGTATCTCAGTTGGTAGAGTATGGTCCTCTGTAGTTCAGTTGGTAGAGTATGGTCCTCTGTAGTTCAGTTGGTAGAGTATGGTCCTCTGTAGTTCAGCTGGTAGAGTATGGTCCTCTGTATCTCAGTTGGTAGAGTATGGTCCTCTGTATCTCAGTTGGTAGAGTATGGTCCTCTGTAGTTCAGTTGGTAGAGTATGGTCCTCTGTAGTTCAGCTGGTAGAGTATGGTCCTCTGTATCTCAGCTGGTAGAGTATGGTCCTCTGTAGTTCAGTTGGTAGAGTATGGTCCTCTGTAGTTCAGTTGGTAGAGTATGGTCCTCTGTATCTCAGTTGGTAGAGTATGGTCCTCTGTAGTTCAGTTGGTAGAGTATGGTCCTCTGTAGTTCAGTTGGTAGAGTATGGTCCTCTGTAGTTCAGTTGGTAGAGTATGGTCCTCTGTAGTTCAGTTGGTAGAGTATGGTCCTCTGTATCTCAGCTGGTAGAGTATGGTCCTCTGTAGTTCAGCTGGTAGAGTATGGTCCTCTGTAGTTCAGTTGGTAGAGTATGGTCCTCTGTATCTCAGCTGGTAGAGTATGGTCCTCTGTAGTTCAGCTGGTAGAGTATGGTCCTCTGTAGTTCAGTTGGTAGAGTATGGTCCTCTGTATCTCAGTTGGTAGAGTATTGTCCTCTGTATCTCAGTTGGTAGAGTATGGTCCTCTGTAGTTCAGTTGGTAGAGTATGGTCCTCTGTAGTTCAGTTGGTAGAGTATGGTCCTCTGTAGTTCAGTTGGTAGAGTATGGTCCTCTGTATCTCAGTTGGTAGAGTATGGTCCTCTGTATCTCAGTTGGTAGAGTATGGTCCTCTGTAGTTCAGTTGGTAGAGTATGGTCCTCTGTATCTCAGTTGGTAGAGTATGGTCCTCTGTATCTCAGTTGGTAGAGTATGGTCCTCTGTATCTCAGTTGGTAGAGTATGGTCCTCTGTAGTTCAGTTGGTAGAGTATGGTCCTCTGTAGCTCAGTTGGTAGAGTATGGTCCTCTGTAGTTCAGTTGGTAGAGTATGGTCCTCTGTAGTTCAGTTGGTAGAGTATGGTCCTCTGTAGTTCAGTTGGTAGAGTATGGTCCTCTGTAGCTCAGTTGGTAGAGTATTTGCCTCTGTAGTTCAGTTGGTAGAGTATGGTCCTCTGTATCTCAGTTGGTAGAGTATGGTCCTCTGTATCTCAGTTGGTAGAGTATTTGCCTCTGTAGTTCAGTTGGTAGAGTATGGTCCTCTGTAGTTCAGTTGGTAGAGTATGGTCCTCTGTATCTCAGTTGGTAGAGTATGGTCCTCTGTAGTTCAGTTGGTAGAGTATGGTCCTCTGTATCTCAGCTGGTAGAGTATGGTCCTCTGTAGTTCAGTTGGTAGAGTATGGTCCTCTGTAGTTCATTTGATAGAGTATGGTCCTCTGTATCTCATTTGGTAGAGTATGGTCCTCTGTAGTTCAGTTGGTAGAGTATGGTCCTCTGTAGTTCAGTTGGTAGAGTATGGTCCTCTGTATCTCAGTTGGTAGAGTATGGTCCTCTGTAATTCAGTTGGTAGAGTATGGTCCTCTGTAGTTCAGTTGGTAGAGTATGGTCCTCTGTATCTCAGGTGGTAGAGTATGGTCCTCTGTATCTCAGGTGGTAGAGTATGGTCCTCTGTAGTTCAGTTGGTAGAGTATGGTCCTCTGTATCTCAGTTGGTAGAGTATGGTCCTCTGTATCTCAGTTGGTAGAGTATGGTCCTCTGTAGTTCAGTTGGTAGAGTATGGTCCTCTGTACCTCAGTTAGTAGAGTATGGTCCTCTGTACCTCAGTTGGTAGAGTATGGTCCTCTGTATCTCAGTTAGTAGAGTATGGTCCTCTGTATCTCAGTTGGTAGAGTATGGTCCTCTGTAGTTCAGTTGGTAGAGTATGGTCCTCTGTAGTTCAGCTGGTAGAGTATGGTCCTCTGTAGTTCAGTTGGTAGAGTATGGTCCTCTGTATCTCAGTTGGTAGAGTATGGTCCTCTGTAGTTCAGTTGGTAGAGTATGGTCCTCTGTATCTCAGTTGGTAGAGTATGGTCCTCTGTATCTCAGTTGGTAGAGTATGGTCCTCTGTAATTCAGTTGGTAGAGTATGGTCCTCTGTAGTTCAGTTGGTAGAGTATGGTCCTCTGTAGTTCAGTTGGTAGAGTATGGTCCTCTGTAGTTCAGTTGGTAGAGTATGGTCCTCTGTATCTCAGGTGGTAGAGTATGGTCCTCTGTATCTCAGGTGGTAGAGTATGGTCCTCTGTAGTTCAGTTGGTAGAGTATGGTCCTCTGTATCTCAGTTGGTAGAGTATGGTCCTCTGTATCTCAGTTGGTAGAGTATGGTCCTCTGTATCTCAGTTGGTAGAGTATGGTCCTCTGTAGTTCAGTTGGTAGAGTATGGTCCTCTGTACCTCAGTTAGTAGAGTATGGTCCTCTGTAGCTCAGTTGGTAGAGTATGGTCCTCTGTATCTCAGTTAGTAGAGTATGGTCCTCTATCTCAGTTGGTAGAGTATGGTCCTCTGTAGTTCAGTTGGTAGAGTATGGTCCTCTGTAGTTCAGCTGGTAGAGTATGGTCCTCTGTAGTTCAGTTGGTAGAGTATGGTCCTCTGTATCTCAGTTGGTAGAGTATGGTCCTCTGTAGTTCAGTTGGTAGAGTATGGTCCTCTGTATCTCAGTTGGTAGAGTATTGTCCTCTGTATCTCAGTTGGTAGAGTATGGTCCTCTGTAGTTCAGTTGGTAGAGTATGGTCCTCTGTAGTTCAGTTGGTAGAGTATGGTCCTCTGTAGTTCAGTTGGTAGAGTATGGTCCTCTGTATCTCAGTTGGTAGAGTATGGTCCTCTGTATCTCAGTTGGTAGAGTATGGTCCTCTGTAGTTCAGTTGGTAGAGTATGGTCCTCTGTATCTCAGTTGGTAGAGTATGGTCCTCTGTATCTCAGTTGGTAGAGTATGGTCCTCTGTATCTCAGTTGGTAGAGTATGGTCCTCTGTAGTTCAGTTGGTAGAGTATGGTCCTCTGTAGCTCAGTTGGTAGAGTATGGTCCTCTGTAGTTCAGTTGGTAGAGTATGGTCCTCTGTAGTTCAGTTGGTAGAGTATGGTCCTCTGTAGTTCAGTTGGTAGAGTATGGTCCTCTGTAGCTCAGTTGGTAGAGTATTTGCCTCTGTAGTTCAGTTGGTAGAGTATGGTCCTCTGTATCTCAGTTGGTAGAGTATGGTCCTCTGTATCTCAGTTGGTAGAGTATTTGCCTCTGTAGTTCAGTTGGTAGAGTATGGTCCTCTGTAGTTCAGTTGGTAGAGTATGGTCCTCTGTCTCTCAGTTGGTAGAGTATGGTCCTCTGTAGTTCAGTTGGTAGAGTATGGTCCTCTGTATCTCAGCTGGTAGAGTATGGTCCTCTGTAGTTCAGTTGGTAGAGTATGGTCCTCTGTAGTTCATTTGATAGAGTATGGTCCTCTGTATCTCATTTGGTAGAGTATGGTCCTCTGTAGTTCAGTTGGTAGAGTATGGTCCTCTGTAGTTCAGTTGGTAGAGTATGGTCCTCTGTATCTCAGTTGGTAGAGTATGGTCCTCTGTAATTCAGTTGGTAGAGTATGGTCCTCTGTAGTTCAGTTGGTAGAGTATGGTCCTCTGTATCTCAGGTGGTAGAGTATGGTCCTCTGTATCTCAGGTGGTAGAGTATGGTCCTCTGTAGTTCAGTTGGTAGAGTATGGTCCTCTGTATCTCAGTTGGTAGAGTATGGTCCTCTGTATCTCAGTTGGTAGAGTATGGTCCTCTGTAGTTCAGTTGGTAGAGTATGGTCCTCTGTACCTCAGTTAGTAGAGTATGGTCCTCTGTAGTTCAGCTGGTAGAGTATGGTCCTCTGTAGTTCAGTTGGTAGAGTATGGTCCTCTGTATCTCAGTTGGTAGAGTATGGTCCTCTGTAGTTCAGTTGGTAGAGTATGGTCCTCTGTATCTCAGTTGGTAGAGTATGGTCCTCTGTAATTCAGTTGGTAGAGTATGGTCCTCTGTAGTTCAGTTGGTAGAGTATGGTCCTCTGTATCTCAGGTGGTAGAGTATGGTCCTCTGTATCTCAGGTGATAGAGTATGGTCCTCTGTAGTTCAGTTGGTAGAGTATGGTCCTCTGTATCTCAGTTGGTAGAGTATGGTCCTCTGTATCTCAGTTGGTAGAGTATGGTCCTCTGTAGTTCAGTTGGTAGAGTATGGTCCTCTGTACCTCAGTTAGTAGAGTATGGTCCTCTGTAGTTCAGTTGGTAGAGTATGGTCCTCTGTATCTCAGTTGGTAGAGTATGGTCCTCTGTATCTCAGTTGGTAGAGTATGGTCCTCTGTAGTTCAGTTGGTAGAGTATGGTCCTCTGTAGTTCAGTTAGTAGAGTATGGTCCTCTGTAGTTCAGTTGGTAGAGTATGGTCCTCTGTATCTCAGTTGGTAGAGTATGGTCCTCTGTACCTCAGTTAGTAGAGTATGGTCCTCTGTAGTTCAGTTGGTAGAGTATGGTCCTCTGTATCTCAGTTGGTAGAGTATGGTCCTCTGTAATTCAGTTGGTAGAGTATGGTCCTCTGTAGTTCAGTTGGTAGAGTATGGTCCTCTGTATCTCAGGTGGTAGAGTATGGTCCTCTGTATCTCAGGTGGTAGAGTATGGTCCTCTGTATCTCAGGTGGCAGAGTATGGTCCTCTGTATCTCAGTTGGTAGAGTATGGTCCTCTGTATCTCAGTTGGTAGAGTATGGTCCTCTGTAGTTCAGTTGGTAGAGTATGGTCCTCTGTACCTCAGTTAGTAGAGTATGGTCCTCTGTAGTTCAGTTGGTAGAGTATGGTCCTCTGTATCTCAGTTGGTAGAGTATGGTCCTCTGTATCTCAGTTGGTAGAGTATGGTCCTCTGTAGTTCAGTTGGTAGAGTATGGTCCTCTGTAGTTCAGTTGGTAGAGTATGGTCCTCTGTATCTCAGTTGGTAGAGTATGGTCCTCTGTATCTCAGTTGGTAGAGTATGGTCCTCTGTAGTTCAGTTGGTAGAGTATGGTCCTCTGTAGTTCAGTTAGTAGAGTATGGTCCTCTGTAGTTCAGTTGGTAGAGTATGGTCCTCTGTATCTCAGTTGGTAGAGTATGGTCCTCTGTATCTCAGTTGGTAGAGTATGGTCCTCTGTAGCTCAGTTGGTAGAGTATGGTCCTCTGTAGTTCAGCTGGTAGAGTATGGTCCTCTGTAGTTCAGCTGGTAGAGTATGGTCCTCTGTAGCTCAGTTGGTAGAGTATGGTCCTCTGTAGTTCAGCTGGTAGAGTATGGTCCTCTGTAGCTCAGCTGGTAGAGTATGGTCCTCTGTATCTCAGTTGGTAGAGTATGGTCCTCTGTAGTTCAGTTGGTAGAGTATGGTCCTCTGTACCTCAGTTGGTAGAGTATGGCGCTTGCATCTTAGGATAGTGGGTTTGATTCCCGGGACCACACGTATGTAAGAAAGTAATAATATGTAAGTGGCTAAGGTTAAAAGCGTCTGCTGAATGGTATATTATTATATTAAAAACATGTTTTGCCTTTGTTGTGCTGTTTGGTCTACATCTATTATTATAATCAGATAATCAGATATGAATTCAGTATTATTACTATTATCATTATTTTATTATGAATTCAGTACTATAATCACATATCTTTTCAGTATTATAATCATATATCAATTCAGTACTATAATCAGATATCAATTCAGTATTATAATCAGATATCAATTCAGTACTATAATCAGATATCAATTCAGTACTATAATCAGATAATCAATTCAGTACTATAATCAGATATCTTTTCAGTACTATAATCAGATATCAATTCAGTACTATAATCAGATATCTTTTCAGTACTATAATCAGATATCAATTCAGTATTATAATCAGATATCTTTTCAGTATTATAATCAGATATCAATTCAGTATTATAATCAGATATCTTTTCAGTATTATAATCAGATATCAATTCAGTAATATAATCAGATATATTTTCAGTATTATAATCAGATATCAATTCAGTACTATAATCAGATATCTTTTCAGTACTTTAATCAGATATCAATTCAGTACTATAATCAGATATCAATTCAGTATTATAATCAGATATCAATTCAGTACTTTAATCAGATATCAATTCAGTACTATAATCAGATAATCAATTCAGTACTTTAATCAGATATCAATTCAGTATTATCCGATGAACTCCATATATACATTTGAGAGTCATGCTCCAACAATCACCACATGAGGGTGCTGTGTTCCTACAGTTAGGAAGGAAATGCCACTGTATAACAGGTTTTATTTTCTCCGACTGTGGATTGATGGCTGTGAATGTGTTTCCAGATGTGGTACGGCAAGACACCTTTGGGTAAGAAGAGGGCACGGGCGGCCAAGGCCATCGAGGAGGAGGGAGAGTCGGGCAAGGACAAAGACAAGCGGGGCAGTGGGAAGAAGACAGGGAAAGAAGAGAAAAGCAAGAAGAAAAATAAGTAAATGCCAAAGACAAAAGATATACGTCGTCAACATTGGGGAGGTATACAGATAGGGACTTTCAGGGGATGTGATTTACATTCCTACTTCTTAGATATGATGGACGATACATTTACTACCAGTCTATGACTGGACATGTCATGACAACAGTATAACGGTAACAGTCAATCATGTTATGATCATAATGAAAAAGGTAACTGTTTATCTTGTATGAGACCAGATATAAAATATGTAAAATAAATCATTGTTATCGCAGTGTAAATATTTAAGATGCAAATAAGTGTTCTTGATTTTAGTCCAAATGTTTAACTGGGGGCTCTGAGCTGCAGTGGGAGGGGGGGCGTACTGAGACTCACAAACCCCCCCAAATACACCCCGTCGCAGCCGAGCCCCAGGCTCCCCTCTCTCCCCTGTCCTGAGACAAATCATCATTAACCATCCCCAGAACCACGAGACCGTGCAACGATGGAGGGATTCCTCTCAAATGTTAGCTGCTAACCGCAATGATGAAAAAACACAGCAGAAAGATAAATGAATTAATTAAACAAACGGTGCCTTGTATTTCCTGTCCGTCTTCCTTCTCTCTCTTCTTCTCTCTCCGTCTCTCACTCTCTCTCTCTCTCTCTCCCTTTCTCCTTACCTCAGCCATCGTTGGGTTTGTGTGGCTTCTGTGCCATAAGAGTCTGTTAATTAGCCTGTGTAATTGTCATTGTTGCCAGTTACAGCCAGGGGGCTTCAGGCAGAGAGGCACTGTGCAATGTAGCAGCACCTTGTCCCAGGTCGCCCTGTGTTACTGTTTACACCCAGTTAGCGCTAACAAGCCAGCCTGCCCTGCCAAGCGGCTGACCCACTTCCCGGCCCCAGCAAGCCTCTACTAGCTCCCCAAGGACCAACTAACCCCCCCCCCCCCCCCCCTCACTAGCCATCTTTAATCAAGTATTAGTCAATGGGAAACCAGATCCCCATTGTCCACCACAGCATAACCCTAACCTTGCATCTGTACCCCTCTTGTCTTTTGGGTGTCTGTGTCTACCCCCCCCCCCCCCCCCACTCTCTTGTCCCTGTCTTTATTGTCATCCTTTACCTTCCATTTCTGTCTGTCTGTCTTTCTCTCACTGTCCCTTCCCATCGCTCTCTCCTTTTCTCTCTTTATCTCTCTATCTCTCTCTTTATCTCTCTATCTCTCTTCTTCTTCTCCGTCCCATCTCTCCTCCTGCCAGGTGGGTTTACAGAGCGTGACAAACGCTGTCACCTTTCCTGCTCCTTGTAGCTTAAACCAACATCTAATTGAATTATTCATGTGTGTGGACCATCGCCTTCTCACCCAAGAAAAGGCCCTTCAGCAGTCTTTTATGTGACGACGAAGCTGTTTTTAAGTCCAGTGGTGTTCCCTTTGGGATCTATTTACTGTAGTATGACTGAGGTGAACCACGACGTGTATTTATCCAGAATAACACATTCACAATCTCTTAATGCACAGATAATTAGCAAATGCAGAAAGACAGCATTGTGTTTGGTTAATTGTTCACAGTGTGATGGTTACTAGCGTTAGTATCAGCTGACCTGTATCTCAGACAGACTTATTTATTTGATTTTGCCCATCTTCACCTCTTTCATGCTTCATTTCCTCATTTCCATAAGACTGGATTTCTCTCCGCATTTTTGTGGCGATGATAATTCAGCATTATTTGATTAGATGAATCATTCTTTCATTTCTGTGTTTTGTGATGACAGAGTCAGGGGTGATTCAACCCTGTGGTCATGGCAGTAATATAATCAAGACCTCTGTCGACTCAAGGAGACTTTTAACCATTATTTTGCAATTCCTATTTATGTCCCTGTCTCTTGGCTTGAGGGCCCAGTTCTCCATACACCCATACTTTCTCTCTCAACCCCTGACCTAGTGTTCCTTTTTATGGTGATGTATCCAGTCTTTCCACCCAGTCCTCAGCCAGAGGTGGGAAGAAATGCTGATATGACCTAGAAAATGTTCAGCTCAGGTCCCAGCCCCAGCTCCATTCCTATTCCCAACCCCAACCCCAGCACCAGCCTTCCTCTGTAGCCCAGGGGGAGTGATGCTCTGACAGGCTCATTTGCGGTGCGATCCCCTGGTCTACTGGGGCCCTGTACTGGGACAGAGTGACAGCTAGGAGCTCCCTGGGTGGGAGGGGGACACAGACTCAGGGGGTCCCCCCTCCACCTCACTGCCTGTCACATACTATCACAAAGTTCCTATACTCTTTTTCAAGGCAGCATCCACTTTAAAACCATGAAACCTTCAAATAATGTTTGAGATCTTTCCTGTATTCCACTGTTCTATTGTAATAAAATAGATGTATACCATATACATAGACCATACATATACCATATACATAGACCATACATATACCATATACATAGACCATACATATACATGTATATATCTGGTTGGTTAGTATTATCTGGTTGGTTAGTATTGTCTGGTTGGATAGTATTATCTGGTTGGATAGTATTATATGGTTAGTTAGTATTATCTGGTTGGTTAGTATTATCGTGTTGGTTAGTATTATCTGGTTGGTTAGTATTATCTGGTTGGATAGTATTATCTGGTTGGTTAGTATTGTCTGGTTGGTTAGTATTATCTGGTTGGATAGTATTATCTGGTTAGTTTTTTTTTTTTTTTTTTTTTAGGGGTGGATCAGCTTAGTATTGCGGAAAGAATGTTGCTTCCAATGTAATTGTCTGCATCATTTCCATTCCCCCATATTTTTTTGGGTAAATATATATATCCATATACATATGCATACATATACACATATATACATACACATACCTATATAGACATACATACTTTTTTAAAGAATATGCCTTTATTATTATTCCCCGCGACCCTACCACCAATCCCCCAATTGGAGTAAACTTATAAACACTTCTGCTTTTACCTTCAATTTCTACATCTTATACCTATCTTACAGACACAGTCCACTTTACAATAGTTCTCTCTTATTTGTTCTTAGTCCTTCCTCTATTTCTGTTGTCCATCCAATTTTATTTCCACTTGTAACTGTGCTATTTCACAAAAGCTCCGCACCTATACACATTTCACAGATTCCGTATGCCCTATATTGTTTATCTTGTTATTAGTCCCACCCTTCAGCTCCACCCAACCCCTCCCATCTATCTTCCAACATCATCCATTTCGGATTTCTATTTGCCATACATTTCTCAACTGTGCTGTGATGCTTCACAAAAGACCTGAACCTTCCTATTCTCATAGCTTCTACAGATTGTAAATTAAAAATAAACATCTTTGCCAAAATAATTATTATATTATTGATTGATTGACTATGGCTTTTCAAATCCCCCAGTATTGCTATCTGTAGCGTTAGTTTTAGGCAAATGTTGCAATTCTTCAGCCATTCCTGGACCTGTGACCAAAAACGAGCTACATATGGACAATACCAAAATAAATGATCTAATGACTCTGCCTCCTCACAACAGAATCTGCAGAGCTGGGAAGATTGTATACCCCATATATATAACATTCTATTAGTTGCAAGAATTTTGTACAGTAATTTATATTGAAAAATTCGAAGTTTTGAATCCGGCGTTGTTTTGCGTATCAATTCATAAACCATGTGCCATGGAATGGGTACATCGAAAATCTCTTCCCAACTATTTTGCAATTTGTATGGCACAGCTGTTAGTTTTTTGGTCCTTAAATGAAATTGGTATATGTTTTTATTTATCACACTTTTCTTTAACCATTTTTGTTCTTTAATACAGGGCCGACATACAAGTTCCTTACTTTTTTCCCCTTCTACTTGCCTCTTCCATTTTTGTGGTAATGCTGCAATTAATTGGTTGTAATTTTGGGTAGAGCAGACTTTTCCATATGTCTGTGTTAGCTGCATGTGTGACAACTCCACCAGTCCTATTTATGATATCATTCACAAAAATTATACCTTTTTTAAACATTTCTTCGATAAATACAGTTTTTTTATCAATTATTATATTTGAATTTAACCACAATATTTGTTGTACTATTTGTTCCGTCCTTTCAGGTGGATTAAACTGAAATTGCAACCAACTTTCTAAGGCTTGTTTAAAGAATAAGGATATTTTGGAGATCATTTCCTTTTCAAACAACCGAAAATGAGCAGGTGTAATCTGAATAAAGGGAAAAAGGCCCTTCTTGAACATAGGATGAGAAATTCGTACCAATCTACTAGAGAACCAGTTTGGATTTAAGTATAACTTTTGTATGACCGATGCCTTTAGTGAGAGGTCTAATGCTTTAATATTTAATAATTTCTGCCCTCCGAATTCATATTCGTTATATAAATAGGCCCTTTTAATTTTATCTGGCTTGCCGTTCCAAATAAAATTGAATATTTTTTGTTCATATAATTTAAAAAACAGGTCACTAGGTGTAGGCAAAACCATAAGCAAATAGGTAAACTGTGATATGACTAAAGAGTTAATTAGGGTGATTTTTCCACAAATAGACAGGTATTTTCCTTTCCATGGTAGCAAGATCTTATCTATTTTTGCTAACTTTCTATAAAAATTTATTGGAGTGAGATCATTTCTTTCTTTTGGGATTTTTATACCGAGTATGTCCACATCTCCGTCAGACCATTTAATTGGTAAACTACATGGCAATATAAAATGTGTATTTTTTAGTGATCCAATACGTAATATGGTACATTTATCATAATTTGGTTTTAATCCAGAGAGGATAGCAAAGGTATCTAGATCCTCTATGAGGCCCTGGAGAGACTCTAGTTGTGGTTTTAAAAGAAAACATGAATCATCAGCGTACAATGACACCTTAGTTTTTAAGCCATGGATTTCTAATCCTTTAATATTAATGTTTGATCTAATTTTAACAGCTAACATTTCGATGGCAATAATAAATAGATATGCCGATAGTGGACAACCTTGTTTTACTCCTCTAGATAGTTTAAAACTTTCTGAGATGTAGCCATTATTTACTATTTTACACCTAGGGTTACTATACATAATTTTAACCCATTTTATAAGAGATTCCCCAAAATTGAAATATTCTAGGCATTTATATATAAACTCCAGTCGTACTTTATCAAAAGCCTTTTCAAAATCAGCTATGAAAACCAGGCCTGGTGTCCCCGATATCTCATAGTGTTCTATTGTTTCCAGTACTTGCCTTATATTATCTCCAATGTATCGTCCATGTAAAAAACCTGTCTGATTAGGATGAATAATATCTGACACAACTTTTTTTATTCTATGCGTTTTGCATTTTGCTAGGATTTTTGCATCACAACACTGAAGTGTAAGAGGTCTCCAATTTTTTAATTGGACTGGATCTTTATATATACCACTTGGGTCCTGTTTCAGTAATAACGATATCAGACCTTCTTGTTGTGTGTCTGATAATCTACCATTTATATAGGAGTGGTTAAAACAAGTTAATAATGGTCCTTTGAGTATATCAAAAAACGTTTTGTATACTTCCACTGGTATGCCATCCAGCCCTGGAGTTTTCCCATCTTTAAAGGCCCCAATTGCAACAAGCAGTTCCTCCTCTGTAATTTGGCCTTCACATGAGTCTTTCTGTTCAGATGTTAATTTTACATTATTAATAGGAAAAAAATCCATACAATTAGTTTCAGTTAGTGGAGATGGAGGAGCCTGAAACGAAAACACATTCTTAAAGTACTTTACTTCCTCTTTCAAAATATCATTTGGTGAATCATGCGTGACTCCATCATTTGTCACAAGTTTTAATACATTTTTTTTGGTAGCATTTCTATATTGAAGATTGAAAAAGAATTTGGTGCATTTTTCCCCATATTCCATCCAGTTCGCTTTATTTTTATAATATATTACACTGGATCTTTCTTGAATAAGTTCCTCCATTTCTTTTTGTTTTTCCTCTAAATTATTCTGTGCCTCTATGGTACCGTTTTTATTGCTATCTAACTGTACTGTTAGTCCTTCAATTTCCTTTGTTAATATGGACTCTTTTGATCTAAATTGCTTTTGTTTTATAGATGAGTACTGAATTGCATGGCCTCTAAAGGCACACTTAAAAGTGTCCCATACAATAAGGGGATCTGCTGTACCTATGTTATGTCTGAAAAAGTCAGTTATAAAATCTTCTGTCCTAGTTCTAAACAATTTATCATCTAGTAGACTTTGATTAAATTTCCAATATCCTCGCCCACGTGGAAATTCTGTAAGAGAAATATATATGCCAATTATGTGATGATCCGACCGCATTCTATCCCCTATCAACACTTTTTTAACTTTTGGTGCCAGAGAGAATGGAATAAGAAAGTAGTCAAGACGACTAGCTTGATTCAGCCTCCGCCATGTATATCTCACTAAATCAGGGTATTTAAGTCTCCATATATCCACTAATTCCAATATATCCATGACATTCATGATTTCCTTAAGTGCCTGAGGGTGATAATTTGTAGTGTGATTTCCTTTCCG
Source organism: Salvelinus fontinalis (assembly GCF_029448725.1). Lineage (NCBI taxonomy): Eukaryota > Metazoa > Chordata > Actinopteri > Salmoniformes > Salmonidae > Salvelinus > Salvelinus fontinalis. The sequence goes on from NW_026600283.1 coordinate 23,418, forward strand.
GTCTATAGAGCTATTTAAGACCGTATTAAAATCTCCCATTATAATAATAGAGTCTAGTGTTGCTTGTAGAGTTGATAAGTTCTTATATATATTTTCAAAGAAGCTTGGATCATCATTATTCGGACCGTATAGGTTAACAAGCCATATTTGTTTATTGTCCAATAACATATTTAAAATAATCCATCTACCTTGAGGATCTGTTTGGACAATTTGCACATTTGGATCAAAATTATTGTTAATTAAGATCATCACCCCTTTTGAATTTCTTTGCCCATGGGAGAAATATATTTTGCCCACCCAGTTCTTTTTCCACAAAACTTCATCTAAAACTGTTGAATGGGTTTCCTGTAAACAATAAATATTATAATCCTTCTCTTTTAGCCAGGTAAATACTGATCGTCTTTTCTTATTATCTGCTAAGCCATTACAATTGTAACTGGCTATACTTATTTCACCACTTACCATGAGACACACCTTTCATTCTTTTAATCAGAATATATTTTGTAAACGTACTATTAAAAAGTAACATAATGATTGAGTGTCTATATAGTTGTACCATGATATTTGCATTTCTACTAAGTAAACCTCCAATTGGTCCCTACTATTCCACCCGCTAAAAGGCCTCATCTCGAGATGGCTTGTCATCCCAATGCCCGGCAGACCACCCTCGACCCCCTGTATCCCATAGCCCTGAACCGACTGGGATCCATTCTTTGAAAAGAGCATACAGTTCCATTTACCGAATTGAAGTAAATCAATTGCCATATGCATTTCCATTGCCGTCACCTCGATTTGTATTATATATAGCTGTGGATCATCCTCTATTGTACCTTACATCTTTTACTTCTTCTTTCGCAACAGTTGTGGGATACACACATACACACTCAGCCCTTACCCCCACACAACCATAAGCTCACTTTCTCAACAGTTGCACCATCCCAGAGCCCAACTCAAGATGGGTCATGATTTCCAAATGCCATTGCAGTTGCAGCTGCATGAGAAGGCCTGCAAGACCGCGCAAAAAAATAAGCAAAAATTGAAAGTTATTTACCATTGTCATATCCTAGATAATGGCCGTCAAATGTACACCCTATTCCTGAAAAAAACACCCACAATACGGCCACCAGTCATGACCATGTCCCCACGCATCTCCATGCAGTCCGACCTTGATTCTGTGCCACCAGGGCCACAATAATATACCCCCTCTCTGAATGTCCGAGTGTGACCCCCTCCCCATGGGTTACTGCAGCTAGTGTTGCCAGCACTGCCACTGCCTGGGTGGGGGTACCCCACCGGAATCCCCACCGGCTAGGTACAAGGTCGTCAAGGTTCTCATTAGCAGCTTTGAGAAATTCCTTGTATATTTTCCTCTCCCTTTAGGGGGCTTTGGCTTTGCAGGACCAACCCTGCCAAGCAGGCTCAGAATCTTGAGGGGGCAGTGCTGCTCTTGGTCTCTGACCTCATTTTAGCTGCATATAGACCGCTTACAGCGAGCACATAAAACAGTTAGGGACTTGTCCTTAATATCTGGGTCATTCAGGTGGGTGTCTAGGGTATAGGGCCATAGACAGTACCATTAAAATAGGATAATAATTAGATATAATTTATTAAGATAAAAAAAATGTAGTTTTCCATGATAGGACAATAAATAAATAAGACGTATAATTCATTATAAAAGTATATCCATCATCTGAACAACATTGAAAGCCCTCTCATACCCGGCTCACAGCAATACATTGGCTCTGGGATATGCAACCATTTCATTACTCACTCACTCAACTTTCCAAACATAACAAATAAGATAAAAAATAAAATAAACACAAACCATACCATCCACACATACTGTGCCTTCTGTTTATTTAGTTTTTATCTTCACTGTGTAAAAATAGTGTTTGTGTGTTCAATTAGTTATATGTGAAGATTTATAAAAAAGCTATATTTTTTGTTGTATTGTTACAATCAGTAACCGGGCTTGAATTGTGTTTATTTTCCTCGTCTATGAGAATTTTGTAAATTTTAAAATAACCATGGAGTAGTCTTTGTGTCTCTGAACAACTGGTTATCAATATATAGTTTATCAACGACGAGAGCTACTCGTTTCGCTTTTAATCTGTTTTCTTTGAAAATTGGATACAGAACTTTGCGCCGTTCTGCAATTTCTTTCGGAAACTGATCATTCATGCCAATTTTGGTCCCAGCAAGTCTTTTACCTAGGCTTTTAACCATTATTTTATCTTTAAATGAAGCAAATTTTGCAACGATTGGGCGTTCGTACCTCTGCCCTCTCTGTCCGAAGCGGTGAACACGTTCAAGTTGGATTTTGTCGACAACTTCGCATGGAATCTGAAGCGCTGTACGGAGGAACTCTCTAACTATAGATTCAGGAACTTCTCCTTCTTTTTCTTGGATACCTGTAAGTACCAAATTCTCTCTCATGGATCTAGTTTGAATCTCCAGTAAGGCTTCCTTCAGAACGATGTTCTCTTTTTTAATTCCATTCATTTCGGTTTGAATCTTATTGACTGTCCCTTTTAGCGCGTGTTTCCTTCTCCAATGTCGCAGCTTTTTCATCACTCATCTCTAGGCTTGCCTTTAACTCTTTTATATCCTTACTAAGTAATTCAAGTAAACCCAGTTTGTCATTTATTGATTTTAACAGATCAGTTTCGACCTTTACCATTCCCGGTGGTGAGAATATTAAATCGTCAGTATCTGTCGAAGAATCTCGCTTGCGTTTTGTAAACGGTTCCCCTGTCTTATTCTCCGTCATGTTTGGTTGTTGTCTGTGTTCGTAATATTTGTCGATAAATGTCTCTAGTCTTAGGATTTGTTTTGTGTTATTATCCAGATTGAAGGTTTATCACTCACCAGATTATGTAGTGCTAATATTTTAGTCTATTTAGCAGATATTTTGAATATTATGTTTTATCTTGAGGTGCTCTACATAACTTCGTTCAGTCCGCCATTACCTTTACTTTACCTTTACGTCCGCCGTCTACGTCCTCTAATCTGGTTAGTTAGTATTATCTGGTTGGTTAGTATTATCCGGTTGGTTAGTATTATCTGGTTGGTTAGTATTATCCGGTTGGTTAGTATTATCTGGTTGGATAGTATTATCTGGTTGGATAGTATTATCTGGTTGGATAGTATTATCTGGTTAGTTAGTATTATCTGGTTGGTTAGTATTATCCGGTTGGTTAGTATTATCTGGTTGGTTAGTATTACCTGGTTGGTTAGTACTTTCTGGTTGGTTAGCATTGTCTGGTTAGTTAGTATTATCTGGTTGTTTAGTATTGTCTGGTTGGATAGTATTATCTGGTTAGTTAGTATTATCTGGTTGGTTAGTATTATCCGGTTGGTTAGTATTATCTGGTTGGTTAGTATTATCCGGTTGGTTAGTATTATCTGGTTGGATAGTATTATCTGGTTGGTTAGTATTATATGGTTGGTTAGTATTGTCTGGTTGGATAGTATTATCTGGTTGGTTCGTATTATCTGGTTGGTTAGTGGTTGGTTCGTATTATCTGGATGGTTAGTATTATCTGGTTGGATAGTATTATCTGGTTGGATAGTATTATCTGATTGGTTAGTATTATTATCTGGTTGGATAGTATTATCTGGTTGGATAGTATTATCTGGTTGGATAGTATTATATGGTTGGTTAGTGGTTGGTTAGTATTATCTGGTTGGCTAGTATTGTCTGGTTGGATAGTATTATCTGGTTGGTTAGTGGTTGGTTAGTATTATCTGGATGGTTAGTATTATCTGGTTGGTTAGTGGTTGGTTAGTATTATCTGGTTGGTTAGTATTATCTGGTTGGATAGTATTATCTGGTTGGTTAGTATTATCTGGTTGGTTAGTATTATCTGGTTGGTTAGTATTATCTGGTTGGTTAGTATTATCTGGAGGTTAGTATTATCTGGTTGGATAGTATTGTCTGGTTGGTTAGTATTATCTGGTTGGTTAGTATTATCTGGTTGGTTAGTATTATCTGGTTGGTTAGTATTATCTGGTTGGATAGTATTATCTGGTTGGTTAGTATTGTCTGGTTGGATAGTATTATCTGGTTGGTTCGTATTATCTGGTTGGTTAGTGGTTGGTTCGTATTATCTGGATGGTTAGTATTATCTGGTTGGATAGTATTATCTGATTGGTTAGTATTATTATCTGGTTGGATAGTATTATCTGGTTGGATAGTATTATCTGATTGGTTAGTATTATATGGTTGGTTAGTGGTTGGTTAGTATTATCTGGTTGGCTAGTATTGTCTGGTTGGATAGTATTATCTGGTTGGTTAGTGGTTGGTTAGTATTATCTGGTTGGATAGTATTATCTGGTTGGTTAGTATTATCTGGTTGGTTAGTATTATCTGGTTGGTTAGTATTATCTGGTTGGTTAGTATTATCGGGTTGGTTAGTATTATCTGGTTGGTTAGTGGTTGGTTAGTATTATCTGGCGTGTTAGTATTATCTGGTTGGTTAGTATTATCTAGTTTGTTAGTATTATGTGCTTGGTAAGTATATGTGATTAGTTAGTATTATCTGATTGATTAGTATTATCTGATTGATTAGTATTATCTGGTTGGTTAGTATTATCTGGTTGGTTAGTATTATCTGGTTGGTTAGTATTATCTGGTTGGTTAGTGGTTGGTTAGTATTATCCGGTTGGTTAGTATTATGTGGTGGGTTCGTATTCTCTGGTTGGTTAGTATTATGCGGTTCATGCGTATTATCGGGTTGGTTAGTATTATCTGGTTGGTTAGTATTATCCGGTTGGTTAGTATTATGTGGTGGGTTCGTATTCTCTGGTTGGTTAGTATTATGCGGTTCATGAGTATTATGTGATTGGTTAGTATTATCTGGCGTGTTAGTATTATCTGGTTGGTTAGTATTATCTAGTTGGATAGTATTATCTGGTTGGTTAGTATTATCTGGATGGTTAGTATTATCTGGTTGGATAGTATTATCTGGATGGTTAGTATTATCTGGTTGGATAGTATTATCTGGTTGGTTAGTATTATCTGGTTGGATAGTATTATCTGGTTGGTTAGTATTATCTGGTTGGATAGTATTATCTAGTTGGTTAGTATTATGTGCTTGGTAAGTATATGTGATTAGTTAGTATTATCTGGTTGATTAGTATTATCTGGTTGGATAGTATTATCTGGTTGGTTAGTATTATCTGGATGGTTAGTATTATCTGGTTGGATAGTATTATCTGGTTGGTTAGTATTATCTGGTTGGATAGTATTATCTGGTTGGTTAGTATTATCTGGTTGGATAGTATTGTCTGGTTGGTTAGTATTATCTGGATGGTTAGTATTATCTGGTTGGTTAGTATTATCTGGTTGATTAGTGTTATCTAGTTGGTTAGTATTATGTGGTTGGTTAGCATTATCTGGTTGGTTAGAATTATCTGGTTGTTATCATCATTGTGTGGTTGGTTAGTATTATGTGGTTGGTTACAACTATCTGGTTGGTTTGTATTATCTGGTTGGTTAGAATTATCTGGTTGTTATCATTGTGTGGTTGGTTAGTATTATGTGGTTGGTTAGTATTATGTGGATGGTTAGTATTATGTGGTTTGTTAGTATTATCTGGTTGGTTAGTATTATCTGACTGGTTAGTATTATCTGGTTGGTTAGTATTATGTGGTTGGTTAGTATTATCTGGTTGGTTAGAATTATCTGGTTGGTTAGTACTATCTGGTTGGTTAGTACTATCTGGTTGGTTAGTATTATCTGGTTGGTTAGTACTATCTGGTTGGTTAGTATTATCTGGTTGGTTAGTATTATCTGGTTGGTTAGTACTATCTGGTTGGTTAGTACTATCTGGTTGGTTAGTACTATCTGGTTGGTTAGTATTATCTGGTTGGTTAGTATTATCTGGTTGGTTAGTATTATCTGGTTGGCTAGTATTATCTGGTTGGTTAGTATTATCTGGTTGGTTAGTATTATCTGGTTGGTTAGTATTATGTGGTTGGTTAGAATTATCTGGTTGTTATCATTTTGTGGTTGGTTAGTATCATCTGGTTGGTTAGTATTATCTGGTTGGTTAGAATTATCTGGTTGTTATCATTTTGTGGTTGGTTAGTATCATCTGGTTGGTTAGTATTATATGGTTGGTTAGTATTACAGTATGTGGTTGGTTAGTATTATGTGGTTGGTTAGTATTATGTGGATGGTTAGTATTATGTGGTTGGTTAGTATTATGTGGTTGGTTAGTATTATGTGGTTGGTTGCTATTATCTGGTTGGTTAGTATTATGTGGTTGGTTGGTAATATGTGGTTTGTTGGTATTACAGTATGTAATTGGTTAGTATTATCTTTCTGGTTAGTATTATGTGGTTGTTTAGTATTATGTGATTGGTTAGTGGTTGGTTAGTATTATCTGGTTGGTGAGTATGATCTGGTTGGTTAGTATGATCGGGTTGGTTAGTAATATGTGGTTTGTTGGTTTTACAGTATGTGGTTGGTATTACAGTATGTGGTTGGTTAGTATTATGTGGTTGGTTGGTTGGTATTATCTGGTTGGTTGGTTAGTATTATGTGGTTGGTTGGTATTATCTGGTTGGTTAGTATTATGTGGATGGTTAGTATTTGGTGATTGGTTAGTAGTATGTGGTTGGTTAGTATTACTACTTGCATTGAAATTCTTAGCCATATAGAGATATGACTCTGACCAGCTCAGAGGTCTGGGCACAGTCTTGTTACTGCTGGTTTGGTGATGGATCAGAGGTCTGGGGACAGTATTGTTACTGATGGTTTGATGACAGATCAGAGGTCTGGGGACAGTATTGTTACTGCTGGTTTGGTGACGGATCAGAGGTCTGGTGACAGAGATTGTTACTGCTGGTTTGGTGACAGATTAGAGGTCTGGGGACAGTATTGTTACTACTGGTTTGATAACAGATCAGAGGTCTAGGGACAGTATTGTTACTACTGGTTTGATAACAGATCAGAGGTCTGGGGACCGTATTGTTACTTCTGGTTTGATAACAGATCAGAGGTCTGGGGACAGTGTTGTTACTGCTGGTTTGGTGATGGATCAGAGGTCTGGGGACAGTCTTGTTACTGCTGGTTTGGTGACGGATCAGAGGTCTGGGGACAGTATTGTTACTGCTGGTTTGGTGATGGATCAGAGGTCTGGGGACAGTATTGTTACTGCTGGTTTGGTGATGGATCAAAGGTCTGGGGACAGTATTGTTACTGCTGGTTTGGTGACGGATCAGAGGTCTGGGGACAGTATTGTTACTGCTGGTTTGGTGACGGATCAAAGGTCTGGGGACAGTATTGTTACTGCTGGTTTGATAACAGATCAGAGGTCTGGGGACAGTATTGTTACTGCTGGTTTGGTGACAGATCAGAGGTCTGGGGACAGTATTGTTACTGCTGGTTTGATTACAGATCAGAGGTCTGGGGACAGTATTGTTACTGCTGGTTTGGTGACAGATCAGAGGTCTGGGGACAGTATTGTTACTGCTGGTTTGTTGATGGATCAGAGGTCTGGGGACATTATTGTTACTGCTGGTTTGGTGACAGATCAGAGGTCTGGGGACAGTATTGTTACTGCTGGTTTGATTACAGATCAGAGGTATAGGACAGTATTGTTACTGCTGATTTGGTGATGGATCAAAGGTCTGGGGACAGTATTGTTACTACTGGTTTGGTGATGGATCAGAGGTATAGGACAGTATTGTTACTGCTGGTTTGATTACAGATCAGAGGTCTGGGGACAGTATTGTTACTGCTGGTTTGGTGATGGATCAGAGGTATAGGACAGTATTGTTACTGCTGGTTTGATAACAGATCAGAGGTCTGGGGACAGTATTGTTACTACTGGTTTGGTGATGGATCAGAGGTCTGGGGACAGTATTGTTACTGCTGGTTTGGTGATGGATCAAAGGTCTGGGGACAGTATTGTTACTGCTGGTTTGGTGATGGATCAAAGGTCTGGGGACAGTATTGTTACTGCTGGTTTGGTGATGGATCAGAGGTCTGGGGACAGTATTGTTACTGCTGGTTTGATAACAGATCAGAGGTCTGGGGACAGTATTGTTACTGCTGGTTTGGGGATGGATCAGAGGTCTGGGGACAGTATTGTTACTACTGGTTTGGTGATGGATCAGAGGTCTGGGGACAGTATTGTTACTACTGGTTTGGTGATGGATCAGAGGTCTGGGGACAGTATTGTTACTGCTGGTTTGGTGACAGATCACAGGTCTGGGGACGGTATTGTTACTACTGGTTTGGTGATGGATCAGAGGTCTGGGGACAGTATTGTTACTGCTGGTTTGATAACAGATCAGAGGTCTAGGGACAGTATTGTTACTGCTGGTTTGATAACAGATCAGAGGTCTGGGGACAGTATTGTTACTGCTGGTTTGATAACAGATCAGAGGTCTGGGGACAGTATTGTTACTGCTGGTTTGATAACAGATCAGAGGTCTGGGGACAGTATTGTTACTGCTGGTTTGATAACAGATCAGAGGTCTGGGGACAGTATTGTTACTGCTGGTTTGATAACAGATCAGAGGTCTAGGGACAGTATTGTTACTGCTGGTTTGTTGATGGATCAGAGGTCTGGGTACAGTATTGTTACTGCTGGTTTGATGACAGATCAGAGGTCTGGGGACAGTATTGTTACTGCTGGTTTGTTGATGGATCAGAGGTCTGGGGACAGTATTGTTACTGCTGGTTTGATAACAGATCAGAGGTCTGGGGACAGAGATTGATTGGTTGTAACACTCATCTGTTGTTGTTATGGCCTCCAGTCCAAGGACATTAGCCCTCCCTCTACAGGCCCACAACCTCCCCGTGTGTCTCTCTCTGTTTACCTCTCTCTCTTTATCTCTCTCTCCCTGTGTGTGTGTGTGTGTGTGTGTGTGTGTGTGTGTGTGTGTGTGTGTGTGTGTGTGTGTGTGTGTGTGTGTGTGTGTGTGTGTCACAGCAAGTATAGTCACACACTCCATCGTGTTGGCGGGGAGGGGAGAACTGCTTACCTCAATTCCAGAATAATTATGGAGTGGAAAAAAAGAACAATTAGCCAGCTGGGTATTATAAAACAAAGCAATTAATGTTATGCTAATAAGTCGGATTTCCGGCAATTGTCGATCATTTGCTAATCATTCGTTAATTAGTCTGACTTTTTAGTGCATCAATTTATGAGAGATTAATGAACAGACAGATTCTGGTATTTAACAAACTCTCTCGGCAGCAGTTGAGAGTTCTGTTCCTTCCTGCTGTGATCCTAATTGCTGTTATGAAAAGTCAAACTCCATTGAGACACTTTTACAACCATGTCCTCTAGTGTATCATATTCCTGGGAAAACATGAGGTCTCTGGGACAACTCATGAGGTCTCTGGGACAACACGAGGTCTCTGGGACAACACGAGGTCTCTGGGACAACACACGAGATCTCTGGGACAACACATGAGGTCTCTGTGGCAAAACAAGGTCTCTTGGACAACACACGAGGTCTCTGGGACAACACACGAGGTCTCTGGGACAGCACACGAGATCTCTGGGACAGCACACGAGAGCTCTGGGACAGCACACGAGGTCTCTGGGACAACACATGAGGTCTCTGTGGCAAAACGAGGTCTCTTGGACAACACGCGAGGTCTCTTGGACAACACACGAGTTCTCTGGGACAACACACGAGGTCTCTGGGACAGCACACGAGGTCTCTGGGACAGCACACGAGGTCTCTGGGACAGCACACGAGGTCTCTGGGACAGCACACGAGGTCTCTGGGACAACACACGGGGTCTCTGGGACAACACGGGGTCTCTGGGACAACACGGGGTCTCTGGGACAACACACGAGGTCTCTGGGACAACACACGAGGTCTCTGGGACAACACGAGGTCTCTGGGACAACACGAGGTCTCTGGGACAACACGAGGTCTCTGGGACAACACGAGGTCTCTGGGACAACCCAAGGTCTCTGGGACAACACATGAGGTCTCTGGGACAACACACGAGGTCTCTGGGACAACACACGAGGTCTCTGGGACAACACACGAGGTCTCTGGGACAACACACGAGGTCTCTGGGACAACACACGAGGTCTCTGGGACAACACACGAGGTCTCTGGGACAACACACGAGGTCTCTGGGACAACACACGAGGTCTCTGGGACAACACACGAGGTCTCTGGGACAACACACGAGGTCTCTGGGACAACACACGAGGTCTCTGGGACAACACACGAGGTCTCTGGGACAACACACGAGGTCTCTGGGACAACACACGAGGTCTCTGGGACAACACGAGGTCTCTGGGACAACACGAGGTCTCTGGGACAACACACAAGGTCTCTGGGACAACACGAGGTCTCTGGGACAACACACGGGTTCTCTGGGACAACACACGAGGTCTCTTGGACAACACACGAGGTCTCTGGGACAACACACGAGGTCTCTGGGACAACACACGAGGTCTCTGGGACAGCACACGAGGTCTCTGGGACAGCACACGATGTCTCTGGGACAGCACACAAGGTCTCTGGGACAACACACGGGGTCTCTGGGACAACACAAGGTCTCTGGGACAACACACGAGGTCTCTGGGACAACACACGAGGTCTCTGGGACAACACATGAGATCTCTGGGACAACACGAGGTCTCTGGGACAACACGAGGTCTCTGGGACAACACACGAGGTCTCTGGGACAACACACGAGGTCTCTGGGACAACACACGAGGTCTCTGGGACAACACACGAGGTCTCTGGGACAACACACGAGGTCTCTGGGACAACACACGAGGTCTCTGGGACAACACACGAGGTCTCTGGGACAACACACGAGATCTCTGGGACAACACACGAGGTCTCTGGGACAACACGAGGTCTCTGGGACAACACGAGGTCTCTGGGACAACACACGAGGTCTCTGGGACAACGTAAACCTTCAGCGACAGCAGCGTAATGCTCACTATCTAGCCTACGTTTCATTACTGTGGGATCCTCTAACTCTAAGATACTATATGTCCTTTTTTCCGAGATTCAACTAGGTTGTTTGTCACATTAAATGTGTTAATGAGGATGATTGCTTGCTTGCTTTCTCTCCTTGGGGACAGCCATGCAGGTCTGGGATGGAATTGAATTTCAGATGTTGAGTGGGATGAAGGTCCCTTACTCCCCTTTCCCCTCGGTGATAGTCCTATTACCATCCTGCTCTCTCCTATGACAGATCATTTCCATAGTCCTGGGGTGCCTGGTCTCATCCACTGGGATCATTTATCTTGCCCTGGGTCATACACACTGAAAAGAAGACACTATAACAAAATAATGTTTACGGTAGGAAATGAAAAGAAACCCATCTGCATATAAAAATATAAATGAATTGCTGCAAGGGACACACGTTCTTCTTGACGTATCCCAGAAACCTGCCTATAGGGCCTTTAGCATGTTGAGTAGACAGGCCTTCATCACAGTGGTTTAGTTGGACAAGTAGGGCTAGGATGACACCAGAACTTAGAGACCACAGACCCTGCACTGAGAAGGAGGGAGAGAGATAGAGGGAGAAAGAGAGGGATAGGGAGAGAGAGAGAGAGTGAGAAAGAGAGGGATAGGGAGGGAGAGAGAGAGAGAGTGAGAAAGAGAGGGATAGGGAGAGAGAGAGGTATAGGGAGGGAGAGAGAGAGAGAGAGTGAGAAAGAGAGGGAGAGGGAGGGAGAGAGAGAGAGAGAGTGAGAACGAGAGGGAGAGGGAGGGAGAGGGAGAGAGAGAGAGTGAGAAAGAGAGGGATAGGGAGAGAGAGAGAGAGTGAGAAAGAGAGGGATAGGGAGGGAGAGAGAGAGAGAGTGAGAAAGAGAGGGATAGGGAGAGAGAGAGGTATAGGGAGGGAGAGAGAGAGAGTGAGAAAGAGAGGGAGAGGGAGGGAGAGGGAGAGAGAGAGTGAGAAAGAGAGGGAGAGGGAGGGAGAGGGAGAGAGAGAGAGTGAGAACGAGAGGGATAGGGAGAGAGAGAGAGAGAGCAAAAGCATTTAGTCCAGCTCTTTGAAATACCTGTAGAAGGCTATCAGTAAGGGTTAGTAAGCTTCACTGGGTCCTGGGTCACACAGAGCAACCAGACCTTTTGTTGTGAGACGGTTTGTGTTTCTGAACCAGATGAAGACGCCATTAAACCCCAGATGTTCCACTCCTCAATTACACTGCGTCAGGCCGCGCTGATTGGCGTCCGTCCAGCGAAGGTCACAGCTCCAGCAGGGCACTTTGGGAAATCACAGGGCCGCCGCGGCCCTCATGGGCAGGGGTGGGACGGCTGGGACGGAGTTAATTTGAATGTATATTTTTATGGCTGTCCAAAACAGAAGCTCGTGGTAATTATCTACATAGCTTCCTCCTCCCCCTCTCTCTGAGGCAGTGTCTTTTCTTCCCCAGCCCAAGGTAGCAGTAAACTCCAGGAAAATAGACAACTCAGGACACCACAATCCACCATTTGACTCCTGGAAGACAGACAACCCATGTCGTTAGCCCAGGACACCACAACCCACCATTTGACTCCTGGAAGACAGACAACCCATGTCGTTAGCCCAGGACACCACAACCCACCATTTGACTCCTGGAAGACAGACAACCCATGTCGTTAGCCCAGGACACCACAACCCACCATTTGACTCCTGGAAGACAGACAGCCCATGTCGTTAGCCCAGGACACCACAACCCACCATTTGACTCCTGGAAGACAGACAACCCATGTCGTTAGCCCAGGACACCACAACCCACCATTTGACTCCTGGAAGACAGACAACCCATGTCGTTAGCCCAGGACACCACAACCCACCATTTGACTCCTGGAAGACAGACAACCCATGTCGTTAGCCCAGGACACCACAACCCACCATTTGACTCCTGGAAGACAGACAACCCATGTCGTTAGCCCAGGACACCACAACCCACCATTTGACTCCTGGAAGACAGACAACCCATGTCGTTAGCCCAGGACACCACAACCCACCATTTGACTCCTGGAAGACAGACAGCCCATGTCGTTAGCCCAGGACACCACAACCCACCATTTGACTCCTGGAAGACAGACAACCCATGTCGTTAGCCCAGGACACCATTGGATTGTGTTCACCCCACCATTTTCATTTTGACACTGTAATAGAAAGTGTCGTCTGTCTTTAATAACTGTATTAGTAAAAGTGTTTGTCTTCTCCCCTCATGACATCACAGGTCATGTGTTACCTGTGTGACATCACATGGTGCTACTGTATAGTGACGTCATTACATCATGTTCAGACGGTCCATATTGGTCCATACTGGGGCAGTGTGAGGGAAATACTACTGTATAGTGACATCATTACATCATGTTCAGACGGTCCATATTGGTCCATACTGGGGCAGTGTGAGGGAAATACTACTGTATAGTGACATCATTACATCATGTTCAGACGGTCCATATTGGTCCATACTGGGGCAGTGTGAGGGAAATACTACTGTATAGTGACATCATTACATCATGTTCAGACGGTCCATATTGGTCCATACTGGGGCAGTGTGAGGGAAATACTACTGTATAGTGACATCATTACATCATGTTCAGACGGTCCATATTGGTCCATACTGGGGCAGTGTGAGGGAAATACTACTGTATAGTGACATCATTACATCATGTTCAGACGGTCCATATTGGTCCATACTGGGGCAGTGTGAGGGAAATACTACTGTATAGTGACATCATTACATCATGTTCAGACGGTCCATATTGGTCCATACTGGGGCAGTGTGAGGGAAATACTACTGTATCTTTTTGAACGAGACAGGGAAAACTGAATCGTGTTTAAATCCATCCCAGATATGACACAGAAACCTTTGTCTCTTGAAATCGTTCCTTAGCCTGCACTGTGTTTATCAAGGTTACTATAGCAGCCTATATAGGATACAGCTTCATATTATCCTCACCTCAATCCCCTATATGTCCTCCTACCCGTCTCTGCATCATCAGAACCCTCATCCACCGTAACCTTGACACCCTGATGTGATGTCATCATGGAGGGATCATGGGCCCAATCACCTTGGTGACCTTGACCAGTCATCGTCATTACATCTCCACGTCTTCTGTCACGTATCACGTAGAGGAGACACCTTCAATCCTCCCACACATACATGCACACGCTCACACAGACACACGCTCATACAGACAAACGCGCACACAGACACACGCTCACACAGACACACGCGCATACAGACACACGCTCACACAGACACACGCTCACACAGACACACGCTCACACAGACACACGCGCACACAGACACACGCTCACACAGACACACGCTCACACAGACACACGCTCACACAGACACACGCTCACACAGACACACGCTCACACAGACACACGCTCACACAGACACACGCTCACACAGAACACACGCTCACACAGAACACACGCTCACACAGAACACACGCTCACACAGAACACACGCTCACACAGAACACACGCTCACACAGACACACGCTCACACAGACACACGCTCATACAGACACCCGCTCACACAGACACACGCTCACACAGACACACGCTCACACAGACACCCGCTCACACAGACACACGCTCATACAGACACACGCTCACACAGACACCCGCTCACACAGACACACGCTCACACAGACACCCGCTCACACAGACACACGCTCACACAAACACACGCTCATACAGACACACGCTCACACAGAACACACACTCACACAGAACACACGCTCACACAGAACACATGCTCACACACTCACACAAACACCCGCTCACACAGACACACGCTCACACAGACACACGCTCACACAGACACACGCTCACACAGACACACGCTCATACAGACACACACTCACACAGAACACACACTCACACAGAACACACGCTCACACACTCACACAGACACACGCTCACACAGACACACGTTCACACAGACACACTCTCACACAAACACACGCTCACACAGACACACGCTCACACAGACACACGCTCACACAGACACACGCTCACACAGACACACGCTCACACAGACACACGCTCATACAGACACACGCTCACACAGACACATGCTCAAAAATACACACGCTCACACAGACACATGCTCATACAGACACACGCTCAAAAATACACACGCTCACACAGACACACGCTCACACAGACACATGCTCATACAGACACACGCTCAAAAATACACACGCTCACACAGACTCACGCTCACACAGACACACGCTCATACAGACACCCACTCACACAGAACACACACTCACACAGAACACACGCTCACACAGACACACGCTCACACAGACACACGCTCAAAAATACACACGCTCACACAGACACACGCTCACACAGACACCCGCTCATACAGACACACACTCATACAGACACAAGCTCACGATCATAAGTTAAAATAAACGGTGTCTTAAGAATGAAGGTATGAACATGGACTTTTATAACATTTGAAATTCACACAATAGAATGTTGTGAAGGTCCAGTTGAAAACGCACCATTAACCATCTCATTGGGACTATTCTAGTGCACAGCCAGACAGACCAGCCTCGCTAGCTCTTTTTGAAGCCTCTCTCTTGAAGCTGAAGAGACAAGATGTCTTGCTGGGAATCATCCAGTTTGTTCAGCTTTGATCTGAATTCTAAGACAATACACTGGTCCTACAAAATACAGACAGACAGGGAGGTGGGGAGACAGACAGGGAGGCGGGGAGACAGACAGGGAGGCGGGGAGACAGACAGGGAGGCGGGGAGACAGACAGGGAGGCGGGGAGACAGACAGGGAGGCGGGGAGACAGACAGGGAGGCGGGGAGACAGACAGGGAGGCGGGGAGACAGACAGGGAGGCGGGGAGACAGACAGGGAGGCGGGGAGACAGACAGGGAGGCGGGGAGACAGACAGGGAGGCGGGGAGACAGACAGCGAGGCGGGGAGGCGGGGAGACAGGCAGGGAGGCGGGGAGACAGGCAGGGAGGCGGGGAGACAGACAGGGAGGCGGGGAGACAGACAGGGAGGCGGGGAGACAGGCAGGGAGGCGGGGAGACAGACAGGGAGGCGGGGAGACAGACAGGGAGGCGGGGAGACAGACAGGGAGGCGGGGAGACAGACAGGGAGGCAGGGAGGCGGGGAGACAGGCAGGGAGGCGGGGAGACAGACAGGGAGGCGGGGAGACAGACAGGGAGGCGGGGAGACAGACAGGGAGGCGGGGAGACAGACAGGGAGGCGGGGAGACAGACAGGGAGGCGGGGAGACAGACAGGGAGGCGGGGAGACAGACAGGGAGGCGGGGAGACAGACAGGGAGGCGGGGAGACAGACAGGGAGGCGGGGAGACGGGGAGACAGACAGGGAGGCGGGGAGACAGACAGGGAGGCGGGGAGACAGACAGGGAGGCGGGGAGGCGGGGAGACAGGCAGGGAGGCGGGGAGACAGGCAGGGAGGCGGGGAGACAGACAGGGAGGCGGGGAGACAGACAGGGAGGCGGGGAGACAGACAGGGAGGCGGGGAGACAGACAGGGAGGCGGGGAGACAGGCAGGGAGGCGGGGAGACAGACAGGGAGGCGGGGAGACAGACAGGGAGGCGGGGAGACAGACAGGGAGGCGGGGAGACAGACAGGGAGGCGGGGAGACTGACAGGGAGGCGGGGAGACAGACAGGGAGGAGGGGAGACAGACAGGGAGGCGGGGAAACAGACAGGGAGGCGGGGAGACAGACAGGGAGGCGGGGAAACAGACAGGGAGGCGGGGAGACAGACAGGGAGGCGGGGAGACAGACAGGGAGGCGGGGAGACAGACAGGGAGGCGGGGAGACAGACAGGGAGGCGGGGAGACAGACAGGGAGGCGGGGAGACAGACAGGGAGGCGGGGAGACAGACAGGGAGGCGGGGAGACAGACAGGGAGGCGGGGAGACAGACAGGGAGGCGGGGAGACAGACAGGGAGGCGGGGAGACAGACAGGGAGGCGGGGAGATAGACAGGGAGGCGGGGAGACAGACAGGGAGGCGGGGAGACAGACAGGGAGGCGGGGAGACAGACAGGGAGGCGGGGAGACAGACAGGGAGGCGGGGAGACAGACAGGGAGGCGGGGAGACAGACAGGGAGGCGGGGAGACAGAGCTAAATGATGAAGAAAGGAGGTTTTAGGTTAGGCGATTCACTGTGATATGGTGGCTACATGGCCCAACATAATAGTGCTCTTTTTCTGCCTGGCTCACTCCATTAGCGTTGAGTGGGTTTGCCATTTTGGACGCGTACTGGGTCTCAGTCGGAGCACTAATTACTGTGAAGGATGAGGAGAGAGGGCTCATTACCAGGAGAACAGGCCGAAACATACTGTCTCCCTCGCAGCTAATGATGTTGGATCCACCGTGCAGCGAGAGCGGGGAGAGAGTCGTAAGAGACACCACTTCATCAGACGTCTGACTCTGTCCGCCTGAACAGGGGTTAATGCTGCTGTTGACTTCTCCATCTCTCTCTATCTAAATTCTAATTCAAATTCAAGCTGCTTAATTGGCATGAAAAACATTGCGTCAATATTGCCAAAGCAACAATGTAAACAATATACATTGTAATAATACAATAATAATATAATAATAACATATCTCTCTTTTCTCCACTTCCTTCTCTCTCCCCCTCTCTCCCCCCTCTCTCCCCCGCTCTCTATCTCCCGCTCTCTCTCATTCTCTCTCTCTCATTCTCTCTCTCTCTCCCGCTCTCTCTCATTCTCTCTCTCTCTCTTCCGCTCTCTCTCATTCTCTCTCTCTCCCGCTCTCTCTCATTCTCTCTCTCTCCCGCTCTCTCTCATTCTCTCTCTCTCATTCTCTCTCTCTCTCCCGCTCTCTCTCATTCTCTCTCTCTCTCCCGCTCTCTCTCATTCTCTCTCTCTCTCTCTCTCCCGCTCTCTCTCATTCTCTCTCTCTCTCTCTCTCCCGCTCTCTCTCATTCTCTCTCTCTCATTCTCTCTCTCTCTCCCGCTCTCTCTCATTCTCTCTCTCTCTCCTGCTCTCTCTCATTCTCTCTCTCTCCATCTCCCTCTCAATCTCTCGCTCTCCGTCTACCCCTCTCTTCTCCCCTTCTCCCCCTCCACTCTCTCTCCCTGTCTGCTGTAACTCAGCCACAGTTGTTCAGTCTTCATTACAAGCTCTTACCTGACACAATGAGGCAGAACTAAATGCTGCCGTGCGCTCCGGCCAGATATCTGTCACAGCTCTTTCTACCTTACAGTGTACTACACACACTGAACACTGACTGAGGCAAGCCATTCAGCCCTACAGACACTGAACACTGACTGAGGCAAGCCATTCAGCCCTACAGACACTGAACACTGACTGAGGCAAGCCATTCAGCCCTACAGACACTGAACACTGACTGAGGCAAGCCATTCAGCCCTACAGACACTGAACACTGACTGAGGCAAACCATTCAGCCCTACAGACACTGAACACTGACTGAGGCAAAGCCATTCAGCCCTACAGACACTGAACACTGACTGAGGCAAAGCCATTCAGCCCTACACACACTGAACACTGACTGAGGCAAAGCCATTCAGCCCTACACACACTGAACACTGACCGAGGCAAAGCCATTCAGCCCTACAGACACTGAACACTGACCGAGGCAAAGCCATTCAGCCCTACAGACACTGAACACTGACTGAGGCAAGCCATTCAGCCCTACAGACACTGAACACTGACCGAGGCAAGCCAATCAGCCCTACAGACACTGAACACTGACCGAGGCAAGCCAATCAGCCCTACAGACACTGAACACTGACCGAGGCAAGCCATTCAGCCCTACAGACACTGAACACTGACCGAGGCAAAGCCATTCAGCCCTACACACACTGAACACTGACTGAGGCAAGCCAATCAGCCCTACAGACAGAGATAAGAAAAGATGGAGAAGAATTGAACACAACACTGATTGTTCTCATACAATTCAGGGTGCTTATTTGAGATGTCAAGATGACACGTAACGATACTTGTAATCGGAATATGATAAAGGAAAAAATGTCAGTTAAAAAGATGCGAGGCTAGTCAACAGAGACGCAGGAGAATCACATCTCACTAAGAGAACGCAGTGAACTCTTCACCTCATGAGAAAAAAGACATCAATTGTTCAACCTTATAGACACTTGTTGGGATGAAAGAACCCGCTCCTCTTTCCCAGACAAGGAGACAAGGAGATTTTAGCCATCCCTTCAAGTCCCTAATCCAAGCAGACACAGTTAACACAGTCTAGGTCTAGAGGGAGAGCAGGGAAATGAAGACCAGGCTCTTCTAACTAACCCCGTTTCAGCCTCAGAGCCGCAGTCAGAGACTACACTACTCTTCTTCTGTTTCTATCCCGTTGATTGGAACTGTAATTAAGGCTGTAATTATTAAATGACTGTCTTTTTGGTGGGAGAGTGAGGCTGGAGGTGAACATTCACTAGATGATGTAATTAACTGTTCGTCTGAAGCACTCGTCTCGTGGTGAATGTAAGGAGGTGGGAGGTGGGGGGTTGACTTCTAACATGACACCAAAGTGACCGTCTGGACAGAGGAACCCGTGTCTGTCTCTGTCTGTTGTTCATGTGTTTTTCTGAGAAATGGGGTGGTCATGTCAATGGCTGTGCCCCAAATGGCACCCTGTTCCCTTTAATGTATAGTGCACTACTTTGACCAGGGCCCATAGTAGTGCACTATATAGGGAATAGGGTGCCATTTGGGACACACAGTGTACATGTTGGCTATGTGTTCTGTTGTGTGTGTTTTTAACCGTCTGACTCCATGGTCACAGAGAGGGGAGGCCGGCTGTGTGTCTAATGACTATCATTAGCTAGCCCTGAACATCTGGGGCCCTGTCTTCAGGGGCATAATGAAAGTTGATGCTGCTATGATTCATGTGTTGGAGTGTCATAGGTCTGGTCCAGTCAGGAACTACCCCTGGCCCTGACCTCCCCCAAGACAGACAAATCACGTAGCCTAGATGTGGAAGAACTGGACAGGTATAAGCAATATGGTTGTAGCTATACCTTTCCCTCAGACAAGCCCCTTTTTTGACCATATACACTGGTGCAATCCTGTCAGACCTGCATAAGTACCTATGGGACAGGGATACACGTTATCCCATGTTTACCTGTGGATTTGTCTGTGGGTTTTTTCTCACAGTGACACTTCCAGACCTGTATTTAACCTGCTCACCCCGTCGCTCTCATTCTCTCCCAACGCTCCTCACCTCTCGCAGACGCCTCAGGGTGCCATCTATTCAAGCTGTCTGGAGAAAACACGGCTTAAATCACATCACAGCAGTGGTTGGCACACACACTGATCCCCCTCCTAGGGCTCTGTAAAACTGTCAGACACCCCCCACAGACCAGAGACTCTTCCAAAGTCCCTCAGCAATTACAGGCCCTGTCCTGAGACTGAGATGGCGTTAGTTATTCTGATGTCAGTGTAGTTTAACGTATTGTATTTGTATTGAAGTGAGTAGTGTGGATAGAATAAGAATTTTCTGGTCGCTGTTTCATTGTTCTCTGTGTGCAGTTCAGTCTCTGAACTGCAGAGGGCGCTGTGGGTTAATTCGATTACAATGGGTCAGGGAGCCGTTGCACTTGGATCCTCATTTTGTCTGGAGAAAATTATTAGGCCTGTATTGTTTCATCTTGCTCAATGTAAATACTGAATGTTTTCAGAAGAAGTAAAAAAAAAAAATCTTTAATTAATTCTGTTTTATATACTTAAATGAATAAGTCAGTATAATTGTGTCTAAGTAAGATAAAACGTTCATTCATATCTTGTGGGACAGACAGTATAGTAGGTCTTGACTGAAAGAACTGTCACATTTGTTGTTCTACTGTGTTGAGATATGTACATAATGTCTGTGTTGTTCTACTGTGTTGAGATATGTACATATTGTCTGTGTGTTGTTGTTCTACTGTACTGAGATATGTACATCATGTCTGTGTTGTTCTACTGTGCTGAGATATGTACATAATGTCTGTGTTGTTCTACTGTACTGAGATATGTACATAATGTCTGTGTTGTTCTACTGTGTTGAGATATGTACATAATGTCTGTGTTGTTCTACTGTGTTGAGATATGTACATAATGTCTGTGTGTTGTTGTTCTACTGTGTTGAGATATGTACATCATGTCTGTGTTGTTCTACTGTACTGAGATATGTACATAATGTCTGTGTTGTTCTACTGTGCTGAGATATGTACATAATGTCTGTGTGTTGTTGTTCTACTGTGTTGAGATATGTACATCATGTCTGTGTTGTTCTACTGTGTTGAGATATGTACATCATGTCTGTGTTGTTCTACTGTACTGAGATATGTACATCATGTCTGTGTTGTTCTACTGTGTTGAGATATGTACATAATGTCTGTGTTGTTCTACTGTGCTGAGATATGTACATAATGTCTGTGTGTTGTTGTTCTACTGTACTGAGATATGTACATCATGTCTGTGTTGTTCTACTGTGTTGAGATATGTACATCATGTCTGTGTTGTTCTACTGTACTGAGATATGTACATCATGTCTGTGTTGTTCTACTGTGCTGAGATATGTACATAATGTCTGTGTGTTGTTGTTCTACTGTGTTGAGATATGTACATCATGTCTGTGTTGTTCTACTGTGCTGAGATATGTACATAATGTCTGTGTGTTGTTGTTCTACTGTGCTGAGATATGTACATCATGTCTGTGTTGTTCTACTGTGTTGAGATATGTACATCATGTCTGTGTTGTTCTACTGTACTGAGATATGTACATCATGTCTGTGTTGTTCTACTGTGTTGAGATATGTACATAATGTCTGTGTGTTGTTCTACTGTGTTGAGATATGTACATAATGTCTGTGTTGTTCTACTGTGTTGAGATATGTACATAATGTCTGTGTGTTGTTCTACTGTGTTGAGATATGTACATAATGTCTGTGTGTTGTTCTACTGTGTTGAGATATGTACATAATGTCTGTGTTGTTCTACTGTGCTGAGATATGTACATAATGTCTGTGTTGTTCTACTGTGCTGAGATATGTACATAATGTCTGTGTTGTTCTACTGTGTTGAGATATGTACATAATGTCTGTGTTGTTGTTCTACTGTGCTGAGATATGTACATAATGTCTGTGTTGTTGTTCTACTGTGTTGAGATATGTACATAATGTCTGTGTGTTGTTGTTCTACTGTGCTGAGATATGTACATAATGTCTGTGTTGTTCTACTGTGCTGAGATATGTACATCATGTCTGTGTTGTTCTACTGTGCTGAGATATGTACATCATGTCTGTGTTGTTCTACTGTGTTGAGATATGTACATCATGTCTGTGTGTTGTTCTACTGTGTTGAGATATGTACATAATGTCTGTGTGTTGTTCTACTGTGTTGAGATATGTACATAATGTCTGTGTTGTTCTACTGTGCTGAGATATGTACATAATGTCTGTGTTGTTCTACTGTGCTGAGATATGTACATAATGTCTGTGTTGTTCTACTGTACTGAGATATGTACATAATGTCTGTGTGTTGTTCTACTGTGTTGAGATATGTACATAATGTCTGTGTGTTGTTGTTCTACTGTGTTGAGATATGTACATAATGTCTGTGTTGTTCTATTGTGCTGAGATATGTACATAATGTCTGTGTTGTTGTTCTACTGTGCTGAGATATGTACATAATGTCTGTGTTGTTCTACTGTGTTGAGATATGTACATAATGTCTGTTCACTACCAAAAATAAAATTAAACCATCTAGTGTTCAGCGAAATAACAACACTGTCAAATACAGGTAGCCTAGTCAAATAATTAACATACAATCACATTAACCGTTACTCTCTCGTTGGAATTCCACTAACGGTCCGTATGTAGACAAACGTAGCTGCAGCTCATTCCGTTTGCTAAAAAATAGATAAATGGTTAAAAAAAGTAAGGCTCGTGTCCATAGAGACACATACCAGCTCTACTGGTAGTACTGCTACTACCAGCAGTACTATACCTGCACCTGTCAACAACAAGTTGGTCTGCTTCCACGAGCACATCCAATGCTAGCATCAGTAATTCTACATTTGTTGTTAGCCCAGCTAGAATGGACACTGACGTTTGTGAATCTGATGCAGCCAAAGAGCTACTGCCCCTTTACCTGGAAAAGCACCGAACAACAGACAGGGACGTTGGACCATCGAAGAGGCGCAAACATGATGAGAACTACAGTACATTGATTTGGGGTTCAGTTACTGTATATTGGGAGTAGCGCCTCTCCTCAGCCACAGTGTGTTATATGTGCAAAAGTACTATCTTACAACTCGATGAAACCTTCACTCTTGCGCAGACATTTAGAAACAAAACATGCCCATTTGAAAAATAAGCCACAGGAGTTTTTTGAGAGAGAATTAAGACGACTTTTGAGTAGTAAGACATGTATAAAAGCAACAGAAACCATTAATAAGAAGGGTCTAGAAGCGTCTTATATGGTGAGCTACCGATTGGCTAGGACAGGCAAGCCCCATACTATTGTGGAGGACATAATTCTTCCTGCTGCCGCGGAAATGGCTGGGACAATGCTGGGGGAAAAGGCCCCCAAAAATATACAGACAATGCCTTCATCAAACAACACTGTTTCTCGACGCTTCAGTGACATGGCAAGAGATGTTTTGAAATAATTACTGCTTCACATACAAGCCAGTGAATTCTATGCGTTACAGCTGGATGAGTCAACAGACGTGGCGAGCCTGGCACAGCTCCTGGTATATGTCCGTTACGTTTATGGGGGGTCAATTAAGGAAGACATCCTCTTCTGGAAACCAGGACAACAGGAGAGGATATTTTAAAAGTACTGGACAGTTTTGTGACATCAAACTAACTTTGGTGGTCATGTGTTGGTATCTGTACTGATGGCGCAAAAGCCATGACAGGGAGACATAGTGGAGTGGTAACGCGCGTGCAAGCCGTTGCTCCCGATGCCACTTGGGTACACTGCAGCATCCACCAAGAGGCTCTTGCTGCCAAGGGAATGCCTGACAGCTTGAAAGACGTTTTGGACACTACAGTGAAAATGGTTAACTTTGTTAAAGCAAGGCCTCTGAACTCTTGTGTATTTTCTGCATTATGCAATGATATGGGCAGCGACCATGTAACGCGTTTACAACATACAGAAGTGCGCTGGTTATCAAGGGGCAAAGTATTGACATGTTTTTTGAATTGAGAGACGAGCTTAAAGTTTTCTTTACTGACCATAATTTTCACTTATCTGACCGTTTGCCTGATGACGAGTTTCTCACACAACTGGCCTATCTGGGTGATGTTTTTTCTCGCCTGAATGATCTGAATCTAGGATTACAGGGACTCTACGCAACTATAACTAATGTGCGCGACAAAATTGATGCTATGATTAAGAAGTTGGAGCTCTTCTCTATCTGCATTAACAGAGACAACACACAGGTCTTTCCATCATTGTATGATTTTTTGGTGTGCCAATGAACTCTAGCTTCTGGACAATGTCAAATGTGATATAGCGAAGCACCTGAGTGAGTTGGATGCGCAAATATGCAAGTACTTTCCCGAAACGGACAACTCAAACAACTGGATTGGTTATCCCTTTCATGCCCTGCTTCCAGTCCACTTACCGATATCTGAACGAGAGCCTCATCGAAATTACAACAAGCGGTTCTGTGAAAATGTTATTTAATCAGAAGCCACTGACAGATTTCTGCATTGGGCTGTGCTCAGAGATTCTTGCCTTGGCAAATCGCGCTAAGACACTGATGCCCTTTGCAACCACGTACCTATGTGAGAGTGGATTCTCGGCCCTCACTAGCATGAAAACTAAATACAGGCACAGACTGTGTGTGGAAAATGATTTAAGACTGAGACTCTCTCCAATACAACCCAACATTACAGAGTTATGTGCATCCTTTCAAGCACACCCTTCTCATTAACCTGTGGTGAATTATTCACAATTTTTGATTAACAAATAAGGTTTTATATGTGAGATGGTTAAATATTATTATATTATTATTTGTGCCGTGGTCCTATAAGAGCTCTTTGTCACTTTCCACAATTCGAGTTGTGACAAAAACTTACACTCATTCTTATGTTTACTAAATGTGTCGTGTGTGTGTAGCAGGCTTACAATGATGGCAAAAAACAACATTTGAGAGTGCGCTGACCCTGGTGCTAGAGGGGGTACGCAGCTGGAGATAAAAAGTTTGGGAACCACTGGACTAGAAGATCAAGCTGCCCCTAAAGGTGCTGATCACTGATGCTTCAGCCAATCTCCCCAAGAGGAATTGAACCGTGTCAGTCTCACTGCCGTGTCAGTCTCACTGCCAACTCTGTCAGTTGTTTGGTTTTACCACACCAGACCAGAAATCCTATGGCAACTCCACACCGTGCCAAGAGCTGTCATCAAGGCAACAAAGGGTGGCAACTTTGAAGAATCTCAAATATAAACTATATTTGGATTTGTTTAACACTTTTTTGGTTACTACATGATTCCATATGTGTTATTTCATAGTTTTGATGTCTTCACTATTATTCTACAAGGTAGAAAATAGTAAAAAATAAAGACAAACCCTGGAATGAGTAGGTGTGTCCAAACTTTTGACTGGTACTGTATATCTACTGTTGTACGTATCATTGGTAGTTGATTGTGTCTAAATTGTCCCCGTGTAGCTACATAGTGCCTACAGTACGCATTACATCTGATTACTGCTACAGGGCTATTTGGCCTGTAAATCAGATTTGTCCCGCCGTTCTTGATTTCTTGATTTCACTTTTTTTCTTCTTACATTCCGACTGGGCACACACTGGTTGAATCAATGTTGCTTCCACGTCATTTTAATGAAATTACGTTGAACCAACGTGGAATACACATTGAATTGACATCTGTGCCCAGTGGGTTGTTAGGAGCTCGTAACATAAGCATGTCACTGCATCCGCTATAACACCTGCTAAACTGTGGACACGACCAATAAACGTTGATTTGAAGTTATTGAATAGCGGTAGGGTAAAAGATTAGTGGTGGGGTAAAAGATTATGCACAAAGGCCACAAGAGAATGTCAGAATACTTTAAATCTCTCCTCTCTGGGGGCATTGATCGCTACTAGAATGGATGATGTGATCAGCCTGAAGAGAAAGAAGAGGGATGGCTACAGGATCAATAGCTAAGCTGTTGTGTTTCTGGAGATTTGGCTGAAGACAGGCTCCTTCCTGTGTACATCCCAAATAGCACCCTTTTCTACTGCACTACTGTTGTCCAGAGCGCTATGAGCCCTGAATAGGGAAAGGGGTGCGATTTGGAACGGATGCCGGTTCTGTTCCAGTCAAAGTCGCCATTGTGGATCAGGCTTCCTTCTGTTTGATTGGTCATCACCGGGGACAGACTTATTAAAGGTAAATCAATTGGGTTCGTTTAAGCTTTAATAATCAAAAATCCTATGGCAACTCTAAATGTTCATGGATTTTGGATTGGGGGGGACGTGCATGGAAACTCAATCTGGGAGGTGAGTCTGGTGCTTTTCCATAGTTTTTTCAGTCCTAGTAATGGAGTCTAATCGAAAAGTAAGGCAAACAACGAGATATGTGTTTTCACAAAGAAATCTGAACTGAGCAGAATAAATTATAGCTGACATTTAGATCTTTCTGAAAAGGTTGAGCCCGACCGAGACACTCCAACTAAATAATGTGGAATGGTCGAACGCTGGAGGCAACATTTTTAAATCCAATGTTTCTCCTTCTACCTCCTCCAACTGCAGCCTTCAGTCAAAACATCTTTGTAATTGCTTTACCCACCACCCCCCTCCACTTAAATCCACATATCAGTATAGGCTCACGGCGAACGCTCCGTCTGATCACAGATAAATGCTAGGCCATTCTTGGCATCGTTGTGATTAATACACTGTTTGATTGTCTCCCAGTTCAGTTCAGAAGTATTATTTCATTCTAGTCGTTGTGGAAGTGGTAGTAGTCTGATGTTATTGTTCTAAGTCCTGGCAGTAAGCAGCTCCTTAACAAGCCTCAGCTTCATTTAGTCTGCAGTTATACTCCCCTGTCCCCAGTATAATGGATGATGGTGATCACTAGCATGCAGGAAAGGTTTAATTAAATCATATTCCAATCATAATCCATGTTGTTAATTAAACTGGATAATTTATAAGTATAAAAGAGGGATATTTAGTAGCTGTTCTGCAGCGGTGGCACTGCAGTGTATTAGTGAGAGCGCACGCACACACACACACGGTGTACACACACACACGGTCACACACGGTCCACACACACACAAACACACACACACGGTCCACACACACACAAACACACACACGCGGTCACACACACGGTCACACACACGGTCCACACACACACAAACACGGTGTACACACGCACAGTCACATACATGGTCCACACACACACAAACACGGTGTACACACACACGGTCACACACACGGTCCACACACACACAAACACACACACAGTGACACACACACACTTCTATCTCCCTCTCCTCTCCTTCCCTCCCCCTGTCTCCCCCCCTTTACAACCCTTTACTATTGATGTCCCCACATGATTGATAATGAGACAGTGACTGCTGTACTATTGTCTAATGGCTGTGCAATTAAATTCCCTTGTAAATGACCCATGCCTCATTTCATCCTAATCTATGGAATTTTGATTGAATTTGTCAGCCCTAATTGAAAAATACTGCTATTTAATGTCTGCATTGCAGTTGTGGATCAGGCAGCCTTTAATGAGATGGTGTCCCTATGACCCTGGAGGGAGAAGGGGGTGGGAGTAGATGAGAGCTGGGGGTGAGGGGTCGGAGCTGGAGCCGAGGATTGGAGGGAATTGGTGTAGTGGGGAGCCTGGGCTGTGGGGTTAGGGTAAAGGGGAGCCTGGGCTGGGGGGTTGGGGTAGGGGGGAGCCTGGGCTGGGGGGTTGGGGTAGGGGGAGCCTGGGCTGGGGGGGTTGGGGTAGGGGGGAGCCTGGGCTGGGGAGTTGGGGTAGGGGGGAGCCTGGGCTGTGGTGTTAGGGTAGGGGGGAGCCTGGGCTGGGGGGTTGGGGTAGGGGGAGCTTGGGCTGGGGGGTTGGGGTAGGGGGGAGCCTGGGCTGTGGTGTTAGGGTAGGGGGGAGCCAGGGCTGTGGTGTTAGGGTAGGGGGGAGCCTGGGATGGGGGGTTGGGGTAGGGGAGAGCCTGGGCTGTGGGGTTAGGGTAGGGGGGAGCTTGGGCCGGGGGGTTAGGGTAGGGGGGAGCCTGAGCTGGGGTTTGGGGTAGGGGGGAGCCTGGGCTGGGGGGTTGGGGTAGGGGGGAGCCTGGGCTGGGGGGTTGGGGTAGGGGGGAGCCTGGGCTGGGGGGTTGGGGTAGGGGGGAGCCTGGGCTGGGGGGTTGGGGTAGGGGGGAGCCTGGGCTGGGGGGTTGGGGTAGGGGGGAGCCTGGGCTGCGGGGTTAGGGTAGGGGGGAGCCTGGGCTGGGGGGTTGGGGTAGGGGGGAGCCTGGGCTGGGGGGTTAGGGTAGGGGGGAGCCTGGGCTACAGGGTTGGAGTAGTTGGGGCTGAGGGGAACCTGAGCTGGGGGTTAGGGGCTGGAAGGAGCCTGGGCTCCCACACATTCCCTTGGATTGGCTCTGAGGGGAGCCTGGGCTGGGGGGTTGGGGCTGAGGGGAACCTGAGCTGGGGGCTAGGGGCTGGAAGGAGCCTGGGCTCCCACACATTCCCTGGGATTGGCTCTGAGGGGAGCCTGGGCTGGGGGGTTGGGGCTGAGGGGAGCCTGGGCTGGGGGGTTGGGGTAGGGGGGGGCCTGGGCTGGGGGGGTTGGGGTAGGGGGGAGCCTGGGCTGGGGAGTTGGGGTAGGGGGAGCTTGGGCTGGGGGGTTGGGGTAGGGGGGAGCCTGGGCTGTGGTGTTAGGGTAGGGGGGAGCCAGGGCTGTGGTGTTAGGGTAGGGGGAGCCTGGGATGGGGGGTTGGGGTAGGGGGGAGCCTGGGCTGTGGGGTGGGGTAGGGGGGAGCCTGGGCTGGGGGGTTGGGGTAGGGGGGAGCCTGGGCTGGGGGGTTGGGGTAGGGGGGAGCCTGGGCTGGGGGGTTGGGGTAGGGGGGAGCCTGGGCTGGGGGGTTGGGGTAGGGGGAGCCTGGGCTGGGGGGTTGGGGTAGGGGGGAGCCTGGGCTGGGGGGTTACGGTAGGGGGGAGCCTGGGCTACGGGGTTGGAGTGGGGGAGCCTGGGCTACAGGGTTGGAGTAGTTGGGGCTGAGGGGAACCTGAGCTGGGGGTTAGGGGCTGGAAGGAGCCTGGGCTCCCACACATTCCCTTGGATTGGCTCTGAGGGGAGCCTGGGCTGGGGGGTTGGGGCTGAGGGGAACCTGGGCTGGGGGGTTGGGGCTGAGGGGAACCTGAGCTGGGGGGTAGGGGCTGGAAGGAGCCTGGGCTCCCACACATTCCCTTGGATTGGCTCTGAGGGGAGCCTGGGCTGGGGGGTTGGGGCTGAGGGGAGCCTGGGCTGGGGGGTTGGGGCTGAGGGGAGGCTGGGCTGGGGGGTTGGGGCTGAGGGGAACCTGGGCTGGGGGGGTGGGGCTGAGGGGAACCTGAGCTGGGGGGCAGGGGCTGGAAGGAGCCTGGGCTCCCACACATTCCCTTGGATTGGCTCAAGGAGTGGATCTGGATTTAGGCGGGTTAAGCGGTTAGGGGGGGAGCACCCACCCCCCTAATATTAACTGACAGCTCACCTAATAGTAAAGTATGGTGGCGCTATGAGAGGCTGCCTATAACACAGCAGTGACTTGAGTTATTCATATGAGTGACATTTATTGGTCATCATGAACATCAATAGGCACTGTGGCTACTGACTCGTATCAAGACTGTTATTCAAATGCACAAACAAAATATCTGGATAGGAAGCTAGCAGCAGTGAATGAACTATGGCAGCGACAAGAGACGGGACGACACCATACGAAGGTTTCACATCAAGCAGAGGTTTGTCCATGCATGTTATTAACCTGGTACATTATACAGTCACTAAACATCACAAATCACTCACAGTGCTCTCAATCTACTAGATGGATCAAAGCTTACCAAAATGTATATGCACTTACACCTGTAAGTGGCTTTGGATAGAAGCCTCTGCTAAATGGCATATGTATTATTATACATGTATTATAAAGCTTAGCCAGCCGTAGTTGCTGGGGTTTGTTCAGTAAGAGCAATATTAACCAACGTTACGATAGAAATACATTATTGTAGAGCCGATACAGTATGATTCTCTCTTATGGAGAATAAGGACTCACATCAGCTCTATACATGACATTTCTATCAGCAACTAGAGGTCGACCGATTATGATTTTTCAACGCCGATACTGATACCGATTATTGGAGGACCCAAAAAAGCCGATACCGATTAATCGGACGCTTTTTTTATATTTCTTTGTAATAATGACAATTACAACAATACTGAATGAACACTTTTCTTTTACCTTAATATAATACATCAATAAAATCAATTTAGCCTCAAATAAATAATGAAACATGTTCAATTTGGTTTAAATAATGCAAAAGCAAAGTGTTGGAGAAGAAGGTAAAATATGCAATATGTGCCATGTAAAAAAGCTAACGTTTAAGTTCCTTGCTCAGAACATGAGAACATATGAAAGCTGGTGGTTCCTTTTAACGTGAGTCTTCAATATTCCCAGGTAAGAAGTTTTAGGTTGTAGTTATTATAGGAATTATAGGACTATTTCTTTCTATACCATTTGTATTTCATATACCTTTGACTATTGGATGTTCTTATAGGCACTTTAGTCTTGCCAGTGTAACAGTATAGCTTCCATCCGTCTCCTCGCTCCTACCTGGGCTCGAACCAGGAACACATCAACAACAGCCACCCTCGAAGCATTGTTACCCATCGCTCCACAAAAGCCGCGGCCCTTGCAGAACAAGGGGAACAACTACTCCAAGTCTCAGAGCGAGTGACGTCACCGAATGAAACGCTATTAGCGCGCACACCGCTAACTAGCTAGCCATTTCACATCGGTTACACCAGCCTCATCTCGGGAGTTGATAGGCTTGAAGTCATAAACAGCTCAATGCTTGAAGCATTGCGAAGAGCTGCTGGCAAACGCACGAAAGTGCTGTTTGAATGAATGCTTACGAGCCTGCTGTTGCCTACCATCGCTCAGTCAGACTGCTCTATCAAATATCAAATCATAGACTTAATTATAACATAATAACACACAGAAATACGAGCCTTTGGTCATTGATATGGTCGAATCCGGAAACTATAATTTCGAAAACAAAACGTTTTATTCTTCCAGTGAAACACGGAACCTAGGCAAGTCAGTTAAGAACACATTCTTATTTACAATGAAGGCCTAGGAACGGTGGGTTAACTGCCTTGTTCAGGGACAGAACGACAGATTTTTTACCTTGTCAGCTTTCAGGATTAATTTTTGCAACTTTCTGGTTACTAGTCCAACGCTCTAACCACCTTCCTTACATTTCACTCCACGAGGAGCCTGCATGGCAGGCTGACTACCTGTTACGCGAGGGCAGCAAGAAGCCAAGGTAAGTTGCTAGCTAGCATTAAAATGATCTTATAAAAAACAATCAAACTTAACATAGTCACTAGTTAACTACACATGGTTGATATTACTAGTTTATCTAGCGTGTCCTGCGTTGCATATAGTCGATGCGGTGCCTGTTAATTTATCATCGAATCACAGCCTACTTCGCCAAATGGGTGATGATTTAGCACTGTCGTTGCACCAAACCTAACCATAAACATCAATGCCTTTCTTTAAAGTCCACACACAAGTATATATTTTTAAACCTACATATTTAGTTAATATTGCCTGATAACATTCATTTCTTATAATTAGGGAAATTGTGTCACTTCTCTTGCGTTCTGTGCAAGCAGTCAGGGTATATGCAGCAGTTTGGGCCGCCTGGCTCGTTGTGAACTGTGTGAAGTCCATTTATTCCTAACAAAGACCGTAATTAATTTGCCAGAATTGACATAACATTGAAGGTTGTACAATGTAGCAGCAATATTTAAATAAAGGTGTAAAAAAAAAAGCGGTCAACCTCTAGTCCTTTCAGCTTCCTAAATATATTCTCCTGATGTTGATTCAACTCATTTAATTCCAGTTGTATCAACACACTAGAGGTTGTGAGTATACTCTTAGAAAACAACAAGTGTTATCTACAATCTAAAAGGGTTCTTCAGCTGTCCTCATAGGAGAACCATTTGAAGAACCCTTTTTGGATCCAGGTAGAAACCATTTGGGTTCCATGTAGAACCCTTTCCACAGAGGGATCTACCTGGAACCAAAAAGGGTGTCATGGAAGGCTCTCCATCCAGTCATCTCTCAATTTCTTCTCCATCTCCCCTCCATTTTTCAATCTACCCTCCATCTCTCCATCTAACCATCTCTCCATCTACCCTCCATCTCTTCATCTCCTCTGCATCTAACTTCCATCTCCATCTTTTCATCTACCCTCCATTCCATCTACCCTCACCTAACTTCCATCTCCTCATCTACCCTCCATGTCTCCATCTACCCTCCATCTCTCCAACTACCCTCCATCGGCCCATCTAACCTCTGTCTCCTCATTTCCCCTTCATCTCTCCATCTACCCTCAATCTTTCCATCTACCCTCCATCTCTCCATCTGTCCATCTTCCTCTCCATCTACTCTCCGTCTCTCCATCTACCCTCCAGCTCTCATCTACCCTCCATTTAACCATCTCTCCATCTACCCTCCATCTCTCCATCTGTCCATCTTCCTCTCCATCTACTCTCCGTCTCTCCATCTACCCTCCATCTCTCATCTACCCTCCATTTAACCATCTCTCCATCTACCCTTCATCTCTCCATCAACCCTCTATCAATCCATCTACCTTCTAACAATCCATCTACCCTCCATCTTTTCATCCACCCTCCATCTCTCCATCTAACTATCTCTCCATCTACCCTCCATCTCTCCATCTCCCCTCCATCTTTCCATCTTCCTCTCCATCTAGCCATCTACCATCAATCTCTCCATTACCCTCCATTTAACCATCTCTCCATCAACCCTCCATCTCTCATCTACCCTCCATCTTTCCATCAACTCTCCATCTCTCCATCTACCCTCCATCTCTCCATCAACCCTCCATCTCTCGCCTCCCGGGTGGCGCAGTGGTCTAGGGCACTGCATCGCAGTGCTAACTGCGCCACCAGAGTCTCTGGGTTCGCGCCCAGGCTCTGTCGCAGCCGGCCGCGACCGGGAGGTCCGTGGGGCGACGCACAATTGGCATAGCGTCGTCCGGGGTAGGGAGGGTTTGGCCGGTAGGGATATCCTTGTCTCATCGTGCTCCAGCGACTCCTGTGGCGGCCGGGCGCAGTGCGCGCCAACCAAGGGGGCCAGGTACACGGTGTTTCCTCCGACACATTGGTGCGGCTGGCTTCCGGGTTGGAGGCGCGCTGTGTTAAAGAAGCAGTACGGCTGGTTGGGTTGTGCTTCGGAGGACCCATGGCTTTCGACCTTCGTCTCTCCCGAGCCCGTACGGGAGTTGTAGCGATGAGACAAGGTAGTAATTACTAGCGATTGGATACCACGAAAATTGGGGAGAAAATGGGATAAAAAATAATATAAATAAATAAATAAATAAAATAAAACCCTCCATCTCTCCATCAACCCTCCATCTCTCCATCAATCCATCCACCCTCCATCTCCTCATCTACCCTCCATCTTTCCATCTATCTTCCATCTCCTCATCTCCCCTCTATCTCTTCATCTACCCTCAATATTTCCATCTACCCTCCATCTCTCCATCTACCCTCCATCTCTCCATCTAAACATCTTTCCATCAACCCTCCATCTAACCATTTCTCCATCTACCCTCCATCTCTCCATCAACCCTCCATCTCTCCATCAATCCATCTACCCTGAATCTCTCCATCAATCCATCTACCCTCCATCTCCTCTTCATCTAACTTCCATCTCCTCTCCATCTCTCCATCTACCCTCCATCTCCTCATCTACCCTCCATCTTTCCATCTATCTTCCATCTCCTCATCTCCCCTCTATCTCTCCATCTACCCTCAATATTTACATCTACCCTCCATCTCTCATCTACCCTCCATCTACCATCTTTCCATCAACCCTCCATCTACCCTCCATCTCTCATCTACCATCCATATTTCCATCTACCCTCCATCACTCTCTATATCTAACCTCCATCTCTATATCCACCTCCATCTCTCCATCTCTATATCCACCCTCCATCTCTCCATCACTCCATCTAACCTCCATCTCTATATCTAACCTCCATCTATATACTGTATCTAACCTCCATCACTCCATCTAACCTCCATCTCTATATCTAACCTCCATCTCTATATCTAACCTCCATCTATATACTGTATCTAACCTCCATCACTCCATCTAACCTCCATCTCTATATCTAACCTCCATCTATATACTGTATCTAACCTCCATCACTCCATCTAACCTCCATCTCTATATCCACCCTCCATCTCTCCATCTAACCTCCATCTCTATATCTAACCTCCATCTCTATATCTAACCTCCATCTCTATATCTAACCTCCATCTATATACTGTATCTAACCTCCATCACTCCATCTAACCTCCATCTCTATATCTAACCTCCATCTATATACTGTATCTAACCTCCATCACTCCATCTAACCTCCATCTCTATATCTAACCTCCATCTATATACTGTATCTATCTCCATATCTAACCTCCGTCTCTATATCTAATTTCCATCTCTAATTCTAACCTCCATCTCTATATCCACCCTACATATCTCCATCTAACCTCCATCACTCCATCTAACCTCCATCTCTCCATCTAGCCTCCATCAATCCATCTACCCTCCATCTCCTCTTCATCTAACTTCCATCTCCTCTCCATCTCTCCATCTACCCTCCATCTCCTCATCTACCCTCTATCTCTTCATCTACCCTCAATATTTACATCTACATTTACATCTCTTCCATCTTCCTCTCCATCTACCCTCCATCACTCTCTATATCTAACCTCCATCTCTACTTCTAACCTCCATCTCTATATCTTACCTCCATCTATATACTGTATCTAACCTCCATATCTAACCTCCATCTCTATATCTAACCTCCATCTATATACTGTATCTAACCTCCATCACTCCATCTAACCTCCATCTCTATATCTAACCTCCATCTATATACTGTATCTATCTCCATATCTAACCTCCGTCTCTATATCTAATTTCCATCTCTAATTCTAACCTCCATCTCTATATCCACCCTACATATCTCCATCTAACCTCCATCACTCCATCTAACCTTCATCTCTATATCTAACCTCCATCTATATACTGTATCTAACCTCCATCACTCCATCTAACCTCCATCTCTCCATCTAGCCTCCATCAATCCATCTACCCTCCATCTACCCTCCATCTCCTCTTCATCTAACTTCCATCTCCTCTTCATCTAACTTCCATCTCCTCTCCATCTCTCCATCTACCCTCCATCTCCTCATCTACCCTCAATATTTACATCTACATCTCTTCCATCTTCCTCTCCATCTAACCTCCATCACTCTCTATATCTAACCTCCATCACTCCATCTAACCTCCATCTCTATATCTTACCTCCATCTATATACTGTATCTAACCTCCATATCTAACCTCCATCTCTATATCTAACCTCCATCTATATACTGTATCTAACCTCCATATCTAACCTCCATCTCTATATCTTACCTCCATCTATATACTGTATCTAACCTCCATCACTATATCTAACCTCCATCTCTATATCTTACCTCCATCTATATACTGTATCTAACCTCCATATCTAACCTCCATCTCTATATCTTACCTCCATCTATATACTGTATCTAACCTCCATCACTATATCTAACCTCCATCTCTATATCTAACCTCCATCTATATACTGTATCTAACCTCCATATCTAACCTCCATCTCTATATCTTACCTCCATCTATATACTGTATCTAACCTCCATCTCTATATCTAACCTCCATCTATATACTGTATCTAACCTCCATCTATATACTGTATCTAACCTCCATATCTAACCTCCATCTCTATATCTTACCTCCATCTATATACTGTATCTAACCTCCATCTCTCCATCTAACCTCCATCTCTATATCTTACCTCCATCTATATACTGTATCTAACCTCCATCTCTATATCTAACCTCCATCTATATACTGTATCTAACCTCCATCTCTATACCTAACCTCCATATCTAACCTCCATCTCTATACCTAACCTCCATCTATATACTGTATCTAACCTCCATCACTCCATCTAACCTCCATCTATATACTGTATCTAACCTCCATCACTCCATCTAACCTCCATCTATATACCTAACCTCCATCTATATACTGTATCTAACCTCCATCACTCCATCTAACCTCCATCTATATACCTAACCTCCATCTATATACTGTATCTAACCTCCATCTCTATACCTAACCTCCATATCTAACCTCCATCTCTATACCTAACCTCCATCTATATACTGTATCTAACCTCCATATCTAACCTCCATCTCTATATCTAACCTCCATCACTCCATCTAACCTCCATCTCTATACCTAACCTCCATATCTAACCTCCATCACTCCATCTAACCTCCATCTATATACTGTATCTAACCTCCATCACTCCATCTAACCTCCATCTCTATACCTAACCTCCATATCTAACCTCCATCACTCCATCTAACCTCCATCTCTATACCTAACCTCCATATCTAACCTCCATCTCTATACCTAACCTCCATCTATATACTGTATCTAACCTCCATCACTCCATCTAACCTCCATCTATATACTGTATCTAACCTCCATATCTAACCTCCATCTCTATACCTAACCTCCATCTATATACTGTATCTAACCTCCATCACTCCATCTAACCTCCATCTATATACTGTATCTAACCTCCATATCTAACCTCCATCTCTATATCTAAAATCCATCTATATACTGCATCTACCCTCCATCTACCATCTACCCTCCATCTACCATCTACCCTCCATCTACCATCTACCCTCCATCTACCATCTACCCTCCATCTACCATCTACCCTCCATCTACCATCTACCCTCCATCTCTCCATCTACCCTCCATCTACCATCTACCCTCCATCTCTCCATCTACCCTCCATCTCTCCATCTACCCTCCATCACTCCATCTACCCTCCATCTCTCCATCTACCCTCCATCACTCCATCTACCCTCCATCTCTCCATCTACCCTCCATCTCTCCATCTACCCTCCATCTCTCCATCTACCCTCCATCACTCCATCTACCCTCCATCTCTCCATCTACCCTCCATCTCTCCATCTACCCTCCATCTCTCCATCTACCCTCCATCTCTCCATCTACCCTCCATCTTTATATCTACCCTCCATCTCTCCATCTACCCTCCATCACTCCATCTACCCTCCATCTCTCCATCTACCCTCCATCTCTCCATCTACCCTCCATCTACCCTCCATCACTCCATCTACCCTCCATCTCTCCATCTACCCTCCATCTCTCCATCTACCCTCCATCTTTATATCTACCCTCCCTCTCTATATCTCCCCTCCCTCTCTCCATCTCCACACCATCTCTCCATCTAACCTCCATCTCCTCTCCAGCTCTCACTTAATCTGAAGGCCCATTGGTAGCCTGGTCCGTAGTGAATGTGGACCTTCCACTGTTTGATCTGAGCTTCCTTTAGGTACAAGAGGACATAGTATCAGGGAACAGTCTTTTCGTCATTCTGAAAAGGTGGAACAGGTTTTATTTAATCAACACACACAAAGCAACAACACATGCATACACACACACACACATGCAGTACTAGGGCTGCAAAATTCCGTTAACTTTCAATAGATTTCCTGGTTTTCCAAAAATCCTGGTTGGAAGATTCCGAATATCCTACTTATTTCCTCCAACCTGGATTTCGGGAAAACCAGGGAATTTATTAACAGTTCACATAATTTTGTAACCCTATTCAGTACAAATAGTTATTTTTGTGTTTTATACATTTCATGTAGGGAAGACAGTTGTAGTCAATATGTATGCATATTGCATGTGTAGCCCAGCTAATTCCCATTTGCATTATGGTCCCTTAGGATGTGTATAGCCTACGCTTTACAAATCCACATAATTGGCATTTATTTCCTAGACCCAGACCGAAGCCAGCCCTCACAGGTCTATGTGACGAATGACAGCTAGGCTAGCCCAACAGTTTAACAGCGACCAATGAAATGCGAGAGTGCGATGAGAGGGTGGTCCTTGCGAGTGGAAGAGCCGATCAAACAGAGGGAGCGTAATTTAAACTCCTTGCTTAACATCTGGATGTTGTAGAACGGAGTAGCATCACTCTACTCTCTTCTCTCTACTCGGAAACCGAGTATCATCGAATATAAGATTGTTGTTGTCAAATGGTCAGAACGTCAGCTACAACTCGAGGATATTGATTGACACCTGGAATGCGCTTTGGCTCCTGCTATCGGAGCGCAAGGTAAACCAAAAGGGGCCACATGAGTTCTGCTAATTTCGGAAACCACCACGGCTCCAAGTTGGCTTCTAATTCTGTTGATCTGGACACATCTCCACTCTCCAGCATCGTGTGTCGACCATCTGCAATGTTGATGGAATGGTTTTATTTAATCGCGAGAAACGAACAAATAATCACGGGATTACCAAAACGTCCACATTTCTAAGGTCGGTTGTCTGTCGAATAACAACGTTGTGAAGTTGGTGACTTCCGAACCCAAGAAAGACTGCAGGTGTCATCGCTCCCTTCCATTTCTCCAGTAACATTTCCTTGATTGACATTCCTTCCATCAGATCATATGAGTGCAGCGTTCAGCCCTTCGTTTATGATGATGCAGCGCCCACTGGGAAGCACCACTGCCTTCAGTATCGACTCTCTGATCGGCGGTCCCCCTCAGCCCAGCCCGGGACACTTCGTCTACACCGGTTACCCCATGTTCATGCCGTACAGGTCAGTGGTGCTCCCACCGCACCCTCCGCCGCCCCCTGCCCTACCCCAGTCCGCCCTGCAGCAGGGGCTCTCGGCTACCCATCCGCACCACCAGATCCCCAGCCTCCAGAACTCTTTCTGCTCTAGCCTGGCTCAGGGCATGGCGCTCACCTCCACCCTGATGGCCAGCCTGCCTGGAGGGTTCTCGGCTTCACAGCAGCACCAGGAGGCGGCGAGGAAGTTCGGCTCGCAGTCTCTCCACGCCGCCTTCAATAAATCTCAGGACATTCGTTTGGATGGGGATGACGGAAAGACTTTTCTAGGAAAGGAGTCCTCAACGCTCCCCTCCTACCACGACTCAGAACCATTGCAGTCATCCACAGGTACAGTACACTCTGTTTTATCTGGACTCTGCTGGACAGGGTTGTTTACTTGACCTGACTTAAGGTTCTATTGAGGAAACGTTTGACTTAGCCTGTGTTTGGGATTTGTGGCTGTCCTGTACTTGGACGCACTAACTGTAAGTCACTCTGAACAAGAGCGTCTGCTAAATGACTAAAATGTAACCTAATGTTCTTGGATAAATTAGATATTATTTGTAAGCTCAAGTTGTAAAAGAGAAGTTCAAAGCGAATACTCGTATTTATTAGGCCTATTATAAAAATTAATTAATTAATAATAGTGCACATTTGCGAGGTTCCTTATAAGAAGTCATTCGAACTCTAAACTTTATTATTAATTATGCTATTAGGCCTATTAGCTAACGGACCAATATTATCAATAGACCTACGTCATCAATGTACAAAAAAAGGACCCAAGTGCCATTTGAGGATAACTTATAAGTTCTACTCACTCAGTGTTGGCCTAGGCTATATCCTGTGAATTTCACATCAAATGACAACGATTAAAGTATAGTGATAGAAAGTGGCTGTGGCCCCTGAGTGAAAAATGAATCTTTTTTTTCTCCAACAAATTCTTTACATGGACGCTTACATATTTTGTCGTGAGAAGCTTGACATGATATCCGCATATCAAATACGTTTATTTCAGGCTTTTCAATGAATAGTGCCTGGGGGCAAACTAAATGACTAAATGAGCCTATTTTAATTGAAGGATGGGAACAGCGCCTGCAGTATTTGAATGTCTATAAAACTGTGATCAAAATTCAAAGTCGACCGAGTCATTTATATGAGGGTCTATATGTATTATGAAATACATGTAATATAACACTTTAACTCCGTAAGTTTACATTGTATAATATAAATCAATTGATTTTGTCTCTAAAATGAATGGAATTACAGTAAGCGCGAGGCCTATTTCATACGTGATTTGTGTCATGATATAGCCGATGGGCCTAATTCGATAAATATTTACTTGAATATATATTTACTTAAATAACTTTCACTTCACTTAAATACGTCCAGAGACATAATATAATTTGTTCCTAATTCGCTCCATAATATAATAGGCTATTGTTTTCCTGTAACACAATATGTCAAGTCTACTCGTGGATATTCATGAAACAAAATGTTGATACAATACACACAACGTTAGTGATTCATCAAATGTAGGAGAAAAGTTGCTTATTTTTTTTAAAGCTAAATATTTCTTTAAAAGTATGATTGTGGTTATCCATTATATAAACTCATAAACGGTTGCATATCAGTCCATTATTGGTTACACATTGTCATTTACTTTTCTATTTTGAGGTCAATAAACTAACATGTTCTTTTTCCTTACCCACACAGCCAGAACCCATGGCAAAGAAGACCCGAAAGAGGACGAATGCAATAGAAGAGATGAGAGCTTCTCAATGGACAGCGATTTAGACTACAGCTCCGATGACAACATGACGGGTAACTCGATGTGTCAGAAAGATGATGGGGAGGGTAACGTGGATGAGGGCGTCCAAGGGTCCAACGGCACTGGCAGCACCACGTCTACCGGCAAGAACCGGCGGCGGAGAACGGCGTTCACGAGCGAGCAGCTCTTGGAACTGGAGAAGGAGTTCCATTGTAAGAAATACCTGTCTTTAACGGAACGCTCTCAGATTGCGCATGCCTTGAAACTCAGCGAAGTTCAAGTCAAGATCTGGTTCCAGAACCGGAGGGCCAAGTGGAAGCGCGTGAAGGCTGGTAACGTCAACTCCAAAACCGGCGAGCCCTCTAGGAACCCTAAAATCGTGGTGCCTATCCCTGTGCACGTCAGCCGGTTTGCAATAAGGAGTCAGCACCAACAGTTAGAGCAAGCCAGACCATAACATTTCTTTATGTTAAACCGATGGACTAAATACAGATTAAGTTAATTACACTGTTTAAAAACAGAAAAACAGCACACACGTTATTTTGGAATTGGACTACTGATAATCACAAACCAAGTTTATCCTTTGGTGAGTCTTTGTAAATCTTTGTAAGCCAGAGGAGAGCAAATGAATTGATGGTACATTGCTTTTCCTCTGCATTACTGCTGAATCGATCCACTGATGGTAAGCTGATTAAATACCAAGAAGACAAAAAAACTCTAAATGGTGACATATGTATCACCTTGGTTACGAG
Source organism: Salvelinus fontinalis (assembly GCF_029448725.1). NCBI lineage: Eukaryota > Metazoa > Chordata > Actinopteri > Salmoniformes > Salmonidae > Salvelinus > Salvelinus fontinalis. The sequence continues at coordinate 64,938 of NW_026600283.1, forward strand.
TGTAAATACCGAGATGGACCATAACTATAACCGCCATGGGACCAAATTGAGGACATTACAACAAGACAACAATACATCCAATTGTACATTTCCCGAGATATTGATCAAAAATATAACCTACTTTTACGTCTGTTAGATTTTCTTTGACGGTTGTGCTGCTGATTCTGAAGGACCTTGCTTGTATTATTGTTGTTTTTGCAGCAGGCGCAAATCAGATCAGAATGAACAGGAGCACTTTTATCATTTCTAATTTGATCACCCCCATACCAATACACATATTGTACACATAGCCTACAAATATCAGACACCTCAACCATCAATCATCTCCACCAAAAAGCAAAGAGTGGCCCTGTAAAACCATCCTACTTTTGTTCTCAGTTTGAGTTTCTTTCCATTGTTTCATTCCATGGTTGCTTGAATTATTTTTCCTCATTGTGACTTTTTCAACAGTCAAGAAGCACGCTGCTAATTTATTTAATATTGTGCAAAAAGTAACTAACATTCCATGACTTATTGAGTAAATAATAAAGTGTGCATTAATTAAAGATGAACCATTAGCAATTGTCAACAATTTGTCAGTTTGTTTATTGTCATTCCATTTTTGTGCAATTCTATTTGAATTTGAAATCTTTATCGAAATTACGCATGCGCGGGTTTACAGGCGCTTTCTTGAGTGCTGGGCTTTGAGTTGATCATGATATTTGAAATCCTTGGTTGATTCTTATTTTCACCAATATATCAAATGCTAATTTGGGATTATTCAATTTGTTGTCTGCAAGTGACAAATATTATTTTCACAATCCACTAAGGAAGATAATTGGAAGATAATTGCTTATGTATTTTATCCTTGAATTAAGGTGATTAACGAAACGATTTCGTTTAGATTTACAACACAATTTATACTATTATTATTATTAAGACTATTACTTGTAATAACCCTGTCATTATACTATTATAATTAATGACTTTCAGATATATATAATATTGCCTGCACCAACTGTGAGTTGTGCAGATATTGCTGAGGCAGGACCAACTGCGAGGTTTGCAGGTAATGCAGAGGCAGGACCAACTGCGAGGTTTGCAGGTAATGCAGAGGCAGGACCAACTGCGAGGTTTGCAGGTAATGCAGAGGCAGGACCAACTGCGAGGTTTGCAGGTAATGCAGAGGCAGGACCAACTGCGAGGTTTGCAGGTAATGCAGAGGCAGGACCAACTGCGAGGTTTGCAGGTAATGCAGAGGCAGGACCAACTGCGAGGTTTGCAAGTAATGCAGAGGCAGGACCAACTGCGAGGTTTGCAGGTAATGCAGAGGCAGGACCAACTGCGAGGTTTGCAGGTAATGCAGAGGCAAGACCAACTGCGAGGTTTGCAGGTAATGCAGAGGCAGGACCAACTGCGAGGTTTGCAAGTAATGCAGAGGCAGGACCAACTGCGAGGTTTGCAGGTAATGCAGAGGCAGGACCAACTGCGAGGTTTGCAGGTAATGCAGAGGCAGGACCAACTGCGAGGTTTGCAGGTAATGCAGAGGCAGGACCAACTGCGAGGTTTGCAGGTAATGCAGAGGCAGGACCAACTGCGAGGTTTGCAAGTAATGCAGAGGCAGGACCAACTGCGAGGTTTGCAGGTAATGCAGAGGCAGGACCAACTGCGAAGTTTGCAGGTAATGCAGAGGCAGGACCAACTGCGAGGTTTGCAGGTAATGCAGAGGCAGGACCAACTGCGAGGTTTGCAGGTAATGCAGAGGCAGGACCAACTGCGAGGTTTGCAGGTAATGCAGAGGCAGGACCAACTGCGAGGTTTGCAGGTAATGCAGAGGCAGGACCAACTGCGAGGTTTGCAGGTAATGCAGAGGCAGGACCAACTGCGAGGTTTGCAGGTAATGCAGAGGCAGGACCAACTGCGAGGTTTGCAGGTAATGCAGAGGCAGGACCAACTGCGAGGTTTGCAGGTAATGCAGAGGCAGGACCAACTGCGAGGTTTGCAGGTAATGCAGAGGCAGGACCAACTGCGAGGTTTGCAGGTAATGCAGAGGCAGGACCAACTGCGAGGTTTGCAGGTAATGCAGAGGCAGGACCAACTGTTTATCTCTCCAACAGTAGAGCCATGCAGCCAGCCAGGGAGGTGACAGTTTTACAGCTCTACCCCTCTGCTCCAGCCACCCCCTGGAATTAAGGCCAACCTCGTCGCGTATGTTGGAGCAAATCAACCTGATGCATGCCAATAATAAATATGGAAGAAGATCTCGCTCGGCGACGCAATCTCGTGTTATGACAGGGGGTGGGTCGCATCAGCCAGGGTGAATGAAACGCCAAGGTTCCTCCAAGGCTGTGAGGAACACCAATTCCCATCCGAGTGAAACGTCACGAGCACGGCTGTTTAGGAAGGTCGCGGCCTGGTGTCAGCCTTGAGCTTCGGCCTCACCTTGCCCCGGGCCCAGAGCGCCTCATTTATGGTACCGGGACAAAGAGGTGACGTGTGTTTGGCAAGCCTCCCAGCGCGCCAATTGCTTTGCCATTAATATTTACATACATTAATTACATACATTAATTTTGATAAGATTGGCGACTAAAATACAACGTAGGCCTACTTGCAGGACTTTCCCCTTGTGATCTCTAAGGACATCTTGTTGGTCTCTGTCATGTTCCGCGCATGAATAGCCTGCGTTAAACTCCATCTGTCAGGCCTACCACAGTAGGTCTATAGCCTACCCTAAACATAAACCGTTTCAAATGTCACTAGGCTAAATTTTCAAATAATCCATTCTGATCATGTATTTATTGGTGTTATATAAACAAATTTTAAACAATATTGGTCATTATAATTCGCCTTTCTTGCAATAGGTTGGATACTAATTAGGCTAGGCTACACATTTTAAGACAAAGCTATTATTTTAAAAAACGACATTGTTTTACAATGTTCTAAAAAGCTATTTGTCAAAAAAAGTTGTTTTTAACAAACCCATTTGGAGTTAAATAATATTGTCTACTAGACCTACTGTATATAAATGATACACGTAAAACCCTCTATTCCAATGAGTATTGATTAAGCCCACAAGTGTCCTCAAATAAGACAAGCATCATTCTGTCTCAGCTAAAGCATCCTCCAAGATGTTGTTGCAGTAGTTTAACGACCGTTCTGTCGTGTAGCCCGTCTCCGTCTCTCTGGCAGCATTTAGACAGCGCGATATCCCCCCCGGCAACTACAACGCTATTATCGTCACGCGCATCATTTAACCCAGGCAGGCGCAGCACGCCACGCACCTGAACAACATTTTGATGTCAGTCATCGCGTGTAATTCGCACGCCATGATAAGGCACAAATAACGCTGTTCTATCTTCAAAATAAACTAGAGGAAATAGGCTATGGATCCTGACATACAGACAGGCAATTTCATTTACATTGAATTCATCTTCTATTATGAGGCCTACAGCCTATCCAAATCATAAAGTTTACAGTCGCCTCTATTCAACCCACGTAAAATGTATTTTCCCTACTGATTCATCGTTGGAAATTCGCCAAGCACATTTTTTGATTATTAAACTGAAATCCCAACTCGTCATCGTAGCAGAAAGAGTGAATTACTGTAAAGCTCAGATTTATGGCCGCAGCTCGCGCTCTGGCTGAGCATCTCTGACAGGCCTGGCTACAAGATGAGCTCTCATGACCCGCTCTAGAGGAGTGTGTGTGTGTGTGTCTGTATGTTGTCTTCTATTCCACACAATCTCGTGCACACCCCGACAGAGATCCACTCAGGCATTTGATTACTGGATACTTACAACAAAATATGTCCATTACACAATTAATCAAATACAGATTTGCTAGATTAGATTCTATTGAAAGAACACACACTGAGCAATTTGTGTAGCCTACTTGAGGAGGATGTTTGACAGAGAAAGCGATATGAGTATCGAGGTGAGAGGGAGAGATCTGACAATTGCCCCGCTAACTCTAATGAATTTTTTTGCAAATTGTAATCAAGCCGGGCCGTCGCGGTTGGCTGATAAATGAGGCCCAAGGGGATTGGTCGGGACCTCCGCTTTTCACTCCAGCATGTCCCCCCTGCACTAAATTAACAGCAACTTGTCGAAGCTTCAAATTAACCCCCAATGATTAATTCTGATGGAAAGCGAGCCATGAGACTCGCGTGGCCTAATAGGCTCTGGCTTGAGAATGCTGCTACTGGAAATTAATACTCTATAAACCCCACATACACCAAGCTACACACATCTCTCTCTGTCTCTTTGTATCTCTTAGTATCGCTCTCTCTCCCCCAATTCAATTTAAGGGCTTTATTGGTATGGGAAACGTATGTTTACATTGCCAAAGCAAGTGAAATAGATAATAAACAAAAGTGAAATAAACAATAAAAAATTAACAGTAAACATTACACTCTCTCCTTCAGTATCGCTCTCTCTCTCTCTCTCTCTCTCTCATACTGTAGGTGCAGGCCAACATATAGCAAATACACTACTAATATCAACAGAAAAATACAGGAACAAATACAGTACTAATATCAACAGAAAGATACAGTAACTAATACAGTACTAATATCAACAGAAAGATACAGTAACAAATACAGTACTAATATCAACAGAAAGATACAGTAACAAATACAGTACTAATATAAACAGAAAGATACAGTAACAAATACAGTACTAATATCAACAGAAAGATACAGTAACAAATACAGTACTAATATAAACAGAAAGATACAGTAACAAATACAGTACTAATATCAACAGAAAGATACAGTAACAAATACAGTACTAATATCAACAGAAAGATACAGTAACAAATACAGTACTAATATCAACAGAAAGATACAGTAACTAATACAGTACTAATATCAACAGAAAGATACAGTAACAAATACAGTACTAATATCAACAGAAAGATACAGGAACTAATACAGTTCTAATATAAACAGAAAGATACAGTAACTAATACAGTACTAATATCAACAGAAAGATACAGTAACTAATACAGTACTAATATCAACAGAAAGATACAGTAACAAATACAGTACTAATATAAACAGAAATATACAGTAACAAATACAGTACTAATATCAACAGAAAGATACAGGAACTAATACACTACTAATATCAACAGAAAGATACAGTAACTAATACAGTACTAATATCAGTAGAAAGATACAGGAGGTCTCATTATTTAATTATACAGTGATTACCAGTAATTGTTGCAACAATATTTAATGTACCTCAGTGCAAATAGTCTCACTGAAGAGGTTTGACTTTGCTAAGGACAAATACATTTTCTTCCATAAACTGTTACCATCTCAATCAAATCCATTATATAGTAAATGTTCAGAATAATTTAAATTCTTCATTTGCAAGAGTCAGAAAACATCAACTCTAATTCTAGAAGTACAATATCATTCACATCCACTGTAGATACATTTATGAACGTATTCCTAAATATATTTTATACAACTCTAACATTCCACAGGAATCTTTAGAGTGATCATCTAATTTGTATCTAAATTAAAAACATGTTTTTACTGCATGACAGAGTTGATTATTTCTCAGTAATAATAAAATTTGCTTGGAGAACGTGTTCCTTCAAAAGAGGGACTTATTAAAATACTCAAATACTAAAACTAAGATTTGTGGGAAAATTTTTATCCACACTGAAGTAATTTCAGATGCAAATGAAAATAGCTTTCTAGATTCAGCATTTTACGTTAATTTGGTTATTTCAGGTTCAGGTATGAAATATAATTATTATATTGTCCTAATTTGTCCACCACTTTTAGCATAAAATATCATGAAAATAACTCTTGGGGAAAGCATTTTCTATAAAGTACAAGTAGAAAATAATATTCAATCATTTCCATTTGACGGAGAAAGAAGCATGTGTACGGGCTACCATTGACCATGTCGTTTTCAAGTAATTATTTTAATTGAGTTATTTCTTAGTTATTTTCAGTGTTAGATATCTATGTAAATTGTGTGCTGAGGATGAAAATATATTTCTTGAACATCATTTCAGATTTAGCTTGAATTGGGTTTGAGACAATTCCAAATCAATTCAGTCTATTCAGCAGATTAATTGCAATTCAATACAATAATTGAAAAAATACGTTTTTTTTTATCATTGCGAATTTTTCCACTTCCTGAATTATATTTCAATTTAATTCATGAATTGATAAGTTTATTAAAGAAACTGACAACCTTAACCCAGAGTAAAGCATTAGTCATTTATACGGTCTCTATATCCATAGTATGCCCTGTCGGTATGGTTCACCATGGAGACAAATGTCATAACCAAACAGGGACACAGTCAGATACCTAGCTACTGGTCAGTCTGCTGGAGGGTTTCCTTGGCCAGGTCCCCTGTAGCTATCTGTCCTCTGGATCGCCCTGCATCAGCCTCACACCACCACGGTACCTAGCTACCGTTCACGCCTCATTTGGGCACTCCCCTTGCATTCATAGTTGTGTCTCTCGGAGCAGAGCGGTCTGTGCTACCCAGTCCTCTGCTCTCTGACACTATCTGACTCATCTGGTACACCGTGTGTGTGCTTGTGTATGTGTGTCTATCCTCTCGTTGAGGCCATAACAACAAACACTGAGTTCATACTGATTCCCAACAACACAATGCCTGGCTTGGGACAAAAGGCATCGCTTTACATTGACTTGCCCTTTGAAATGTACTTTCTGAGCCTTTACTTAGCAAACTGCTAAATGGGCTTTTGAAAGTATTTAAATATGAGGAAACTGATATCCAATAGAACCCCAGTCATCTGGAAAGCCCCCCCCCCGTCTCTCTCTCTCCCCCACAGCATTACCGTTTACCGAGAAACCACTCTACCCCCATCTCTCTCTCTCTCCCCCACAGCATTACCGTTTACAGAGAAACCACTCTACCCCCGCCTCTCTCTCTCCCCCACAGCATTACCATTTACCGAGAAACCACTCTACCCCCCATCTCTCTCTCTTCCCCACAGCATTACCGTTTACCGAGAAACCACTCTACCCCCCCATCTCTCTCTCTCCCCCACAGGATTACCATTTACCGAGAAACCACTCTACCCCCGTCTCTCTCTCTCCCCCACAGCATTACCGTTTACCGAGAAACCACTCTACCCCCCCGTCTCTCTCTCCCCCACAGCATTACCGTTTACAGAGAAATCCCTCTACCCCGTCTCTCTCTCTCCCCCACAGCATTACCGTTTACCGAGAAACCACTCTACCCCCGTCTCTCTCTCTCCCCCACAGCATTACCGTTTACCGAGAAACCACTCTACCCCCCGTCTCTCTCTCTCCCCCACAGCATTACCGTTTACCGAGAAACCACTCCACCCCCCGTCTCTCTCTCTCCCCCACAGCATTACCGTTTACCGAGAAACCACTCTACCCCCATCTCTCTCTCTCTCCCCCACAGCATTACCGTTTACCGAGAAACCACTCTACCCCCATCTCTCTCTCTCTCCCCCACAGCATTACCGTTTACCGAGAAACCACTCTACCCCCATCTCTCTCTCTCTCCCCCACAGCATTACCGTTTACCGAGAAACCACTCTACCCCCCATCTCTCTCTCTGTCCCCCACAGCATTACCGTTTACAGAGAAATCACTCTACCCCCGTCTCTCTCTCTCCCCCACAGCATTACCGTTTACCGAGAAACCACTCTACCCCCGTCTCTCTCTCTCCCCCACAGCATTACCGTTTACCGAGAAACCACTCTACCCCCATCTCTCTCTCTCCCCCACAGCATTACCGTTTACCGAGAAACCACTCTACCCCCATCTCTCTCTCTCTCCCCCACAGCATTACCGTTTACCGAGAAACCACTCTACCCCCCATCTCTCTCTCTGTCCCCCACAGCATTACCGTTTACAGAGAAATCACTCTACCCCCGTCTCTCTCTCTCCCCCACAGCATTACCGTTTAGCGAGAAACCACTCTACCCCCATCTCTCTCTCTCCCCCACAGCATTACCGTTTACCGAGAAACCACACTACCCCCATCTCTCTCTCTCCCCCACAGCATTACCGTTTACTGTTTACAGAGAAACCACTCTACCCCCGTCTCTCTCTCTCCCCCACCGCATTACTGTTTACCGAGAAACCACTCTACCCCCATCCTCTCTGTCCCCCACAGCATTACTGTTTACAGAGTAACCACTCTACCCCCCCTCCCTCCCCTTCCTCTCTCTCCCCACAGCATTACTGTTTACAGAGTAACCACTCTACCCCCATCCTCTCTGTCCCCCACAGCATTACTGTTTACAGAGTAACCACTCTACCCCCCATCCTCTCTGTCCCCCACAGCATTACTGTTTACAGAGTAACCACTCTACCCCCCCTCCCTCCCCTTCCTCTCTCTCCCCCACAGTATTACTGTTTACAGAGTAACCACTCTACTCCCCCTCCCTCCCCTTCCTCTCTCTCCCCCACAGCATTACTGTTTACAGAGTAACCACTCTACCCCCCCTCCCTCCCCTTCCTCCTCTGGCTGCTCTTTTCCTCACTTCCCGTCTAATCTCTTTAATTACATCTGCTGTCGTGGCCTGCCACGGTCCCATTGTCCTCTCCTGTGCCTGGTGCTTTGTGAGGGCAGACCCCTGTCCGTCTCCCCCCATCTCTCCTGTGCCTGGTGCTTTGTGAGGGCAGACCCCTGTCCATCTTCCCCCTTCTTGGCTGCTTTGTGCCCCCCTCGGCCATCTTCCTGAATCCCAGAGGGCTGGAGAGGGATTAAAGGGGTATTATCCCATTACAGCCAGGACATACAGGACCTCGCTCTAACGCCTTCATCTGCACCCCCCCCCCCCCCCCCCCCCCACACACACACACACTAGTGCACGCATAGACACATACACACCTAAGCACATTGGAGCATGCAGACAGCCCAGAAGTACACTAGCACACACACACACACACAAGCATGCACACACACAGCTTAATTCCAGGCCCACCCCAACATATCCATCTCCCCAGTTCTCACCCCAACATATCCATCTCCCCAGTTCCCACCCCAACATATCCATCTCCCCAGTTTCCACCCCAACATATCCATCTCCCCAGTTCCCACCCCAACATATCCATCTCCCCAGTTTCCGCCCCAACATATCCATCTCCCCAGTTCCCGCCCCAACATATCCATCTCCCCAGTTCCCATCCCAACATATCCATCTCCCCAGTTCCCATCCCAACATATCCATCTCCCCAGTTCCCATCCCAACATATCCATCTCCCCAGTTCCCACCCCAACATATCCATCTCCCCAGTTCCCATCCCAACATATCCATCTCCCCAGTTCCCACCCCAACATATCCATCTCCCCAGTTCCCACCCCAACATATCCATCTCCCCAGTTCCCACCCCAACATATCCATCTCCCCAGTTCCCACCCCAACATATCCATCTCCCCAGTTCCCACCCCAACATATCCATCTCCCCAGTTCCCACCCCAACATATCCATCTCCCCAGTTCCCATCCCAACATATCCATCTCCCCAGTTCCCATCCCAACATATCCATCTCCCCAGTTCCCACCCCAACATATCCATCTCCCCAGTTCCCACCCCAACATATCCATCTCCCCAGTTCCCACCCCAACATATCCATCTCCCCAGTTCCCATCCCAACATATCCATCTCCCCAGTTCCCACCCCAACATATCCATCTCCCCAGTTCCCACCCCAACATATCCATCTCCCCAGTTCCCACCCCAACATATCCATCTCCCCAGTTCCCACCCCAACATATCCATCTCCCCAGTTCCCACCCGTTATCCATGTTTTGATTTAACAGACAACAGTTATATTAAGAAGCATATTTAGTCTTTATTGAAAAGAGACACATTACAGCAGAAGACTGTATTAGGTATCATGTTTCAACACGGTACTGTACAGATGACACAAACTCAATAGAACAATAATAATAACAATAATAATTAGGAGACCAATGACAATTGTAATAATAACGCTGCTTGATGCTGATAGGTCACAATCGAGGTGGATGGACTAGACTGATAACTGAACAAAACCCAAGCAGTTATGAGAAGAGAGGTCTTCTTCCATATCTAGACAGCATTAGAACCATATTAAACCATTTGACTGGCAGTCGTCTCGGGTTGGGTAGCTACATACAGGATGAATGACCAACGACAAAGAGGTCACCAAATACACACTGGAACCAAATAAACAAAAACAAATGACCATAGTTTGTTTATTAGCGTTTGTTGTTTACATCTATGTACATGTGGTGAACGCTGTGCTGATGATGTGTCGACTGGCATGTATAGAAGGGAGAGCTGTGGCCGGTTTAATGGTACTAAAGTAACAGCAGACTGATTGACATGGTGATGTGTACCCCGTCCACCATAGTGCTCTTCTCCCTGGCAGGGGTCACACTGATACATGTCTCACGTGTAAAAAGTAGCTTCTAGATAGCCTGGAAACCAAACTGACATGCTCCGTTTCACCATTGAAACAAATGATATCTTCTGGATTCCAGGCTAGTTTTTTGATGCTTCCTGGACCCAACTATAAGGGAGGACAGCTCACACTATTGGCTAATAATGAATTCCACTGGCTGCTTCAGAGGGGGAAGGGAGAGCAGCTTGACCACCAATGAGGATTGTGTCCAATACGATGTTAAACCTCCTCATAACTCCCACTAGTGTGATAGCCAGGGGCTGAGACAGGAACAGTTTCAGGCAAGCAGACAATATGAGGGAAGAGACCAGGGATCTACACAAACATCCAGCCATGCAAAAGTGTTCTACAGGAAAGACTTTGTGAGGAGAGGACTGAAGAGAGACCATCAAACTGAATACGTAAAGAATCGTCTTGTCATAAATAAAAGGACTTTGTCTTGTCCTCAGTCAAAACCTCACAAGTGTTGAGGGGGAGAACCCCTCTAGTGACGAGGGAGAGGTTTAACGCTGCTATTTCTGCTACTGCAATAATAAGATTCAATAAACGTTTGGTCAGGTTCACGTTAGTGTTCATGGCTGCCTGTGGACAACTCCGGTTGTCTCAGCACTTCTCATGTTAATCAAACTCAACATGTTTAGCTCTTTTCACATTTCTATCGGACACAGAAGCGTGTGTGTGATGTATGGGCTTGTCTACAGCGTACGCAGGTATTGCAAGGTGTGTGTAGAACAGAAACACCACTGTTAGCATGGATATCAATACCTGTCCTCCATATTGCTTTAATACCTGTACAGGTGAGGCAGGAGTCACTACTTATATTAGGTGTTTATATATATATACACACACACACACACACACACACACACACACACACACACACACACACACACACACACACACACACACACACACACACACACACACACACACACACACACACACACACACACACACACACGGGAGGTAACATCAAGGGCAAAAGCAATCATAAATACGGGAGCATTTGATGCTTAGGAATGGTTTGGGGGAGAAAGACTCATATCACACACGAGGACGCACACACAGTAAGGTTGAAGAACAGGCAAAGGCAGAGGGACTTGTGCAGAGACGTTGGCAACAGGAAGAGGGACAGGAGGAGAGCCCCTGATGCTAAACATTCCAGTAGCGTTCAGTAAACCCATCACTGGCTGATTTCTCCCAATAAAAACATCACATGGGCATCGGCAAATCTCCACTCAAACCCCAGAGAGAACACGACGCTCTCAGAGTAAAGAACTTCCTGCAGATACATCATGACATCACCACCAAAAGAGCTTTTCAAAAAGAGAGAAAGAAAAGCGATAGAGGAAGAGACAAGTAAAATATTATTTACACACAGTAGGATTCCAGACCCAGAGAAGCCCTTCCTATTGAGTCACTGAGCAGATAGAATGCATCCCAAATGGCAGCCTATTCCCTACATAGTGCACTTCTTTTAACCAGAATTCTATGGGCACGGGTCAAAAGTAGTGCACTGTTCAAGAGAATAGGGTGCCATTCAGGACGCAAACCGAAGAGATTCAAGAGGCAACCCGAAGAGATTCAAGAGGCAGAGACTGTATGATTGGTTGGGGAGCAACAGACATGGATATCCAATGACAGACAGAGGATGGAGGAAACGCATGCCGAGTACCTCAGAAGACCCGATGGGAGGCGGCCTAGAGTCTATCCTGACCAATGATGTCATATATGATGTCAGTCAACTTGACAAGGGGAAAACTCAGAGGGGGCCCAAATTAGGAACTCTTCTCCGAATCAGAAAAGTCTAATTCAATGAAGAAACAGTATCCATCAGATCATAAATATTCTACAAAAGCTGACAGCCCATCATGGGTTGAACTGCCAGACAAACGTCTTCTTAGATTACATTAAATACATTTAACACTGATGAGCCCATCTAGTATAAATAGTGCTACATTTATACCGTGGATGCTGTTCCTGGATCAGTTGTAGATCAGCGTTAGTGAATGGGAGTATGGACCTGACAACTGATACCTGCACCACACCTAAGTAATCAACAGGAACATGAGTCCTATCCATTTCCTCCCATCCTCTGCCTATCACTACGCAACAATAGGTTATCATGTGTTTCCAGCTGAAACAGCAGATACAGTGTATTTGATGACCTGATAAAAGTAAAGAAAAGGCAGAATAATATGCAGAAGGATAAAACAGGAAAAATGAAACATTTTCCCTTGGTCTCTGTGTGGGTTGAGTGGACCGTATGATCATCCTGAAGAAGGCTGATGGTCTGGTACGACGCATCATGAGGCTTCCTATACATTCTGTAGGTGGACTGATCTTCTGAACGGATGAAATGTAAATCTAAGACTGTTGTTGAGGCGACTGGAATTGTGGGGGAGAATTGACAGTCTCTGGTCCCTGAGCCTGGAAATACATACACGCTTTTTACACCGAGCAAGTGGCTTCTAATATATATGACAAACTCACTTCTCTGTGGAACTGATTCATTGGTCCAGCAATTCACAATGACATATACACAATTTGGACGTGATGAACAACCTTTCTTTAATTCAACAGAGAAAGTGTCTGACATGCTATCACACTTTCTGTTTTATTTAGAAGGAATATCGGATATCTAGGATTTTTTCTCTCTCACTTTCTTAAAATGTTTATACAAGAAGATATTTTTGTTCCACATTTCATAAAAAAACAAACATCCACAGGAGGAGAGAGAGATCACATCATTTACTGAAGAGAAGAGAGGGAAGGGAAACACTGATTATGTGGAGAACTAAAGAAGCAGAGTAGAAGAGGAGTTCTGTTCAGTTGATCAGTGTTCTTTGTAGTTCTTTGTAGTTCTTCGTAGTTCTTTGTAGTTCTCATGTTATAAGGTAGAGCTCCCATAACTTAAGCGAAAAGCAACCCCCCCTTCCCCAACATGCTACAGAGGCCCTCTTCAAACATCCAAAGTCTTTCCAAACCCGCAGGCCTCTGTTTCTATACAGCTGATATAGCAGTGATATAGTGTGTGTGTGGCCTGGGTTGAAGCTGGGAGCAGATTGCAGATCGGAGTCAGAATAGAGGGTATATGAGAAGGGGGTGTCGCTGCTTTTCACGTGATTTTGGCCACCTCCTCCCCATGTCCCATCATGCTTAGGGCTACATGCAGCCAGGTAGATAGCAGTGAGGGAAGCCGGTGACCTGACTCCACCTGGAAGTAATGCCAAGCCATCTCCTGCCCCCATGCTTTTACAGGGGAGGGCCTTGTGAGGAAATTGACAATTGGACCGAAGCGCAGGGGGGGGGGGGTCATCATGATGTGGGGCAGAGAGCCAAAAGGACAGAGGGCTTCATCAACGGCAACTACAACAGGAGTGCTAGTGTCTTCTGTGTGAGATTAGTGGCAGAGTGGAGAGGGTAAGAGGTCAACGACGGCTCTAAGACAAGGAGTGCAGAAGTAGTGGTTCCCAAAAGAGTTCAGTCATTTCTCCCAATTCAGACTCTCTCCAAGCCCCTCACTTCCAAAAAAAGTCAGTCAGGAGTTTTTTCAGTCAGGATTTTGAGTGTGTGATATGCATACAATGTCACAATGTGTGTTTAGCCTGTTAATATCCTGCGAGCCGCAGTACCCGGAGGCCTCCTGAAGGGGGCGGTAGTGTTTATATGAGTGCGGTGCTGCCCGTGCTGCTGCAGCTGTTGTTGCGGTTGGTGTTGCGTCGGGACAGGTTGGGCGTGGCAATAAGTGGGTAGCGTTCATCGGGACAGCCGTACTGCAGCAGCGTGTCAACACACTCCTGGCTGCTGGCCTGCCGTGCGTACGCCAGCGCGCTGTTACCGTGGGCGTCCCTCGCCATCAGATCCACCCCGTACTGGAGAGAGGGATGGGGAGAGAGCAGAGAGGAGTGAGGGGGATGAGGGAGAGAAGGATGGGGGAGAGGAGAGAGGGGGATGAGGGAGAGGAGAGAGGGGGATGAGAGAGAGAGCAGAGAGGGGGATGAGGGAGAGAGGAGAGAGGGGGATGAGGGAGAGAGGAGAGAGGGGGATGAGGGAGAGAGGAGAGAGGGGGATGAGGGAGAGAGGAGAGAGGGTGATGAGGGAGAGAGGTGAGAGGGTGATGAGGGAGAGAGGAGAGAGGGTGATGAGGGAGAGAGGAGAGAGGGTGATGAGGGAGAGAGGAGAGAGGGAGAGAGGAGAGAGGGTGATGAGGGAGAGAGGATGATGAGGGAGAGAGGAGAGAGGGTGATGAGGGAGAGAGGAGAGAGGGTGATGAGGGAGAGAGGAGAGAGGGGGATGAGGGAGAGAGGAGAGAGGGTGATGAGGGAGAGAGGAGAGAGGGTGATGAGGGAGAGAGGAGAGAGGGTGATGAGGGAGAGAGGAGAGAGGGGGATGAGGGAGAGAGGAGAGAGGGTGATGAGGGAGAGAGGAGAGAGGGTGATGAGGGAGAGAGGAGAGAGGGTGATGAGGGAGAGAGGAGAGAGGGTGATGAGGGAGAGAGGGTGATGAGGGAGAGAGGAGAGAGGGTGATGAGGGAGAGAGGGGGACGAGGGAGAGAGGGGGACGAGGGAGAGAGGAGAGAGGGGGACGAGGGAGAGAGGATGATGAGGGAGAGAGGGTGATGAGGGAGAGAGAGAGGGTGATGAGGGAGAGAGAGAGAGGGTGATGAGGGAGAGAGGAGAGAGGGAAAGAGAGTTATTTGACATGGCAACATCTTGGTCTATAGACAACACTCAGGGTGAGGAACCATGGACGTGTAAGATCCTGTTGGTACCGCCCTCTCTCTCACCCAGATGAGGAGCTGTGTGATGACCACGTTGCCCTTGCGGCACGCCAGGTGAAGGGCGGTGCGTCCGTCTCCCTCTCCACACGTCTCGTTGACTTGCTCCCGGGAGCCGTGAGCCAGGAGCAGGATGACGCAGCGCAGGTCCTCCTCGGCCGTGGCCCTCAGCAGCTGCTGGCCCAGGGATAGGTCCACCCCCGAGAGCGACGCCAGGAACAACCGCTGCTCGTACTTAGCCCGGATCCAACGCTCACGCTCCTCCCTGAGAGAGAGAAATACACAGAGTAGTGGTTAAGAGGAACGTTCAGGATCTTAACATCATCTTGTGACGTTACCTTCTCCACCTGTTCATCTAGTCACACTCCTCCCTGAAGAAGGAACACATAGGACAGAAGGGGGACGTTCACCATAGTTCTACTTCACCTAGCAGTGTGGATATCTGCCGACCGTTACAGGGATATCTGCCGACCGTTACAGGGATATCTGCCGACCGTTACAGGGATATCTGCCGACCGTTACAGGGATATCTGCCGACCGTTACAGGGATATCTGCCGACCGTTACAGGGATATCTGCCGACCGTTACAGGGATACCTGCCGACCGTTACAGGGATATCTGCCGACCGTTACAGGGATATCTGCCGACCGTTACAAGGATATCTGCCGACCGTTACAGGGATATCTGCCGACCGTTACAGGGATATCTGCCGACCGTTACAGGGATATCTGCCGACCGTTACAGGGATATCTCCCGACCGTTACAGGGATATCTACTGACTGTTACAGGGATATCTACTGTTACAAGGATATCTGCTGACCGTTACAGGGATATCTACTGACTGTTACAGGGATATCTGCGGGGTCGCTTTGGGAACCACAGGACCATTCTTAGCAAGAGCCTTGAGTTCAGATTGTAAAAAAGTGAATGGAAGAGTGGGTTAACTAGGAGTATGTTAACTAGCCTTATCTGTGAAGGAGAAAGACACCATGTTAACCCCATAGTGCTGAGAGAGAGACCAGGAGAGAGAGACCAGGAGAGAGAAACCAGGAGAGAGAAACCAGGAGAGAGAAACCAGGAGAGAGAAACCAGGAGAGAGAAACCAGGAGAGAGAAACCAGGAGAGAGAAACCGAGAGAGGAGGGAAGCGGGGCAGTGTGAGTTCAGAGTGGTAACTGTTTCCAGCTACTCAATCTAATCCTGTGATAGCGCTAATCTCTCCCTAATCCCCGCCATGTAAACAGAGCCTTTCAGCCCAATTGGGATTATCCATGCATCAATCCTCCTGTTAGAAAGGAGAGGAACCACAGTGGCCTGGGGAGAGGATAGGGGAGGGACAGAAGTGAGGATATAGAGCTGTCCTGTATCCCTAGAAACAGTCCCCCTCAGGGGGTCCTGGGTCCCCCACTAACCAGGATATGGAGAACACAGTATAGTGGAGCCTCACTGCTGGCTCACTTCCTCTGTAATGACCTACCCTGGTTGGAGGGTTAGGCCTGAGAGAGAGCATTACATTCACACACCAGGAGAGAGGGAGAGAGAAAGACAGATGGATATACAGTAAAAGTCAATCATTTAGACACATCTACTCATTCAAGGGTTTTTCATTATTTTTACTATTTTCTACATTGTAGAATAATAGTCAAGACATCAAAACTATGGAAACAAAAACGTGTTAAACAAAATCTAAATATATTTTATATTTCAGATTCTTCAAAGTAGCCACCCTTTGGCTTGATGACTTTGTACACTCTTGGCATACTCTCAACCAGCTTCACCTGGAATGCTTGAAGGAGTTCCCACATATGCTGTGCATTTGTTGGCTGCTTTTCCTTCACTATGTGGTCCAACTCATCCCAAACCATCTCAATTGGGTTGAGGTTAGGTGATTGTGGAGGCCAGGTCATCTGATGCAGCACCCAATCACTCTCCTTCCTGGTCAAACAGCCCTTACACAGCCTGGAGGTGTGTTGGTTCATTGTCCTGTTGAAAAACAAATGATTGTCCCACTAAGCGTAAACCAGACGTGCTGGCGTATTCGCTGCAGAATGCTGTGGTAGCCATGCTGGTTAAGTGTGCCTTGAATTCTAAATAAATCACAGACAGTGTAACCAGAAAGCACCCCCACACTATCACACCTCCTCCTCCATGCTTCACGGTGGGAACCACACACCTACTCTGCGTCTCACAAAGACACGGTGGTTGGAACGAAAAATCTCAAATTTGGACTCATCAGACCTAGGGACAGATTTCCACCGGTCTAATGTCCATTGCTAGTGTTTCTTGGCCCAAGCAAGTCTCTTCTTATTATTGGTGTCCTTTAGTAGTGGTTTCTTTGCAGCAATTCAACCATGAATGCCTGATTCCCGCAGTCTGCTCTGAACAGTTGATGTTGAGATGTGTCTGTTACTTGAACTCTGTGAAGCATTTATTTGGGCTGCAATTTCTGAGACTGATAACTCTAATGAATTTATCCTCTGCAGCAGAGATAACTCTGGGTCTTCCTATCCTGTGGTGGTCCTCATGAGAGCCAGTTTCATCATAGCACTTGGTTTAAGCGACTGCACAAAGTTCTTGAAGGCCCAGATTGACTGACCTTCATGTCTTAAAGTAATGATGGACTGTCATTTCTCTTTGCTTATTTGAGCTGTTCTTGCCATAATATGGACTTGGTCTTTTACCAAATAGGGCTATCTTCTGTATACCACCTCTACCTTGTCACAACACAACGGATAGGCTCAAAGGCACTGAGGAAAGAAATTCCACAAATGAACTTTTAACAAGGCACACCTGTTAATTGAAATGCATTCCAGGTGACTACCTCATGAAGCTGGTTGAGAGAATGCCACGAGTGTACAAAGCTGCCATCAAGGCAACAAAGGGTGGCAACTTTGAAGAACCTCAAATATAAAATATATTTTGATTTGTTTTACACTTTTTTGGTTACTACATGATTCCATATGTGTTATTTCATAGTTTTGATGTCCTCACTATTATTCTACAATGTAGAAAATAGTAAAAATAAAGAAAAACCCTGGAATATGTAGGTGTGTCCAAACTGTCGACTGGTACTGTCTGTAGAGTGTGAATCAAACCTTTCCATATCCCCTCCTCCTGTTAGTGCACTGGGTTTCAAGACCTTTTTAACACTGCCAATGATTTGGAATTTTGTTGAGACCCTCAAATTCAACAAAGCCAATGACAGCAACCGAGTCACCCACCAGAGGTTACTGTCTCACTGTCTGGGAGCCACTTAGGGTTATGAAATGCTGGCTTCTCAAGGCAACAGGACAGTCTATGGACTGCCTATATGTTGACAGGTCTGAGGTGTAGGGGATAACTAAGTCGCCTCGTCAGCCATAACAGAAGATGAGTGATGAGACCTTAGGGTGTCTCAGGGGGTTAACCTCAAACAGACCCATTGACGGAAGTAATTACAAATTAGCCGCGTGTGGAGGGTCTCGCTCTCTCTCTGCAGGAGAAAGCGTTTTATCAGAGCAAGAGGGGGGCAGACGGACGGATGATAAAAATAGTCAATCTATAGCCCTGGGGATCGATGCCCTGCGACATCCTTCTTAATCAAAGCCTCGGCAACGGGATGACTGGGCTCAACCCCCGGCAACGATTTCCTTTTTCTTCAAACCACTGCAACCGTGGCTGAGCATCATCACACACACACACACCGAGTGCCCTTACTCAACCCACACACACGCTTGCTCACACACACACGCTTGCTCACACACACACGCTTGCTCACACAGACACACACACACACAGACACACACACACACACACACACACACACACACACACACACACACACACACACACACACACACACACACACACACACACACACACACACACACACACACACACACACACACACACACACACACACACACACACACCTTACAAACATCTAGCTAATATCAAAATGTCAGAAATTAGTTTCTGGCTAAACTTTACTCAAAGTAGCTATAGGCCAGGAAGGAGCATGTTCATTCACTAACTTCTGTGGTTATACAGAAAGGATGGAGGGAAAGGGAGAGAGACAGAGAGGAGGAAGGGGGAGAGACAGACAGGAGGGGGGAGAGACAGACAGGAGGAGGGGGGAGAGACAGACAAATACAAATAGATGGAGAGTTTTAGAGGTGTGGGAACCCAGTAGAATCTCATTAACTCTCTCCCCAGAGAATAGACTCACTGTGTTGCGTTTGGTTGTGTGTGTGTGTTTGAGGGGGTGTAACCTAGGTATGGGGGCCTGCCTGCCATATTACCCTCTCTGGTCGGGGGCTAGCCTAGCAGGACGGAATGTCCCTGGTCTTCCTGCCTGTCCCGGGGAGAGAGTGAGGAGGCTGGGCGGAGGTACACGGGCCAAAGCCCCAGGACAAAGCCCCAGGGAGGGGTGGGGCAGGGAGGGTCTCGGCAGGGGCCTGGGCCCTCGTCTCTCTGGGTGTGTGTGGAGGAAATGCGGAGGCAGCACTTCACTGCTTCCTGGCACGCATGCCTTCCCCAGAGGACAGAGTTGCTATGGGCTGGAGTCTGAGTCGTCACCAGGACAGAGTTGCGATGGGCTGGAGCCTGGGTCTTCTCCAGGACAGAGTTGCTATGGGCTGGAGCCTGGGTCTTCTCCAGGACAGAGTTGCTATGGGCTGGATCCTGGGTCTTCTCCAGGACAGAGTTGCTATGGGCTGGAGCCTGAGTCTTCTCCAGGACAGAGTTGCTATGGGCTGGAGCCTGGGTCTTCTCCAGGACAGAGTTGCTATGGGCTGGAGCCTGGGTCTTCTCCAGGACAGAGTTGCTATGGGCTGGAGCCTGGGTCTTCTCCAGGACAGAGTTGCTATGGGCTGGAGCCTGGGTCTTCTCCAGGACAGAGTTGCTATGGGCTGGAGCTTGGGTCTTCCTTCACCAGGACAGAGTTGCTATGGGCTGGAGCCTGGGTCTTCTCCAGGACAGAGTTGCTATGGGCTGGAGCTTGGGTCTTCTCCAGGACAGAGTTGCTATGGGCTGGAGCTTGGGTCTTCCTTCACCAGGACAGAGTTGCTATGGGCTGGAGCCTGGGTCTTCTCCAGGACAGAGTTGCTATGGGCTGGAGCCTGGGTCTTCTCCAGGACAGAGTTGCTATGGGCTGGAGCCTGGGTCTTCTCCAGGACAGAGTTGCTATGGGCTGGAGCTTGGGTCTTCCTTCACCAGGACAGAGTTGCTATGGGCTGGAGCCTGGGTCTTCTCCAGGACAGAGTTGCTATGGGCTGGAGCCTGGGTCTTCTCCAGGACAGAGTTGCTATGGGCTGGAGCCTGGGTCTTCTCCAGGACAGAGTTGCTATAGGCTGGATCCTGGGTCTTCACCAGGACAGAGTTGCTATGGGCTGGAGCCTGGGTCTTCACCAGGACAGAGTTGCTATGGGCTGGAGCCTGGGTCTTCCTTCACCAGGACAGAGTCGCTATGGGCTGGAGCCTGGGTCTTCTCCAGGACAGAGTCGCTATGGGCTGGAGCCTGGGTCTTCCTTCACCAGGACAGAGTTGCTATGGGCTGGAGCCTGGGTCTTCCTTCACCAGGACAGAGTTGCTATAGGCTGGAGCTTGGGTCTTCCTTCACCAGGACAGAGTTGCTATGGGCTGGAGCTTGGGTCTTCCTTCACCAGGACAGAGTTGCTATGGGCTGGAGCCTGGGTCTTCTCCAGGACAGAGTCGCTATGGGCTGGAGCCTGGGTCTTCCTTCACCAGGACAGAGTTGCTATGGGCTGGAGCCTGGGTCTTCCTTCACCAGGACAGAGTTGCTATAGGCTGGAGCTTGGGTCTTCCTTCACCAGGACAGAGTTGCTATAGGCTGGAGCTTGGGTCTTCCTTCACCAGGACAGAGTTGCTATGGGCTGGAGCTTGGGTCTTCCTTCACCAGGACAGAGTTGCTATGGGCTGGATCCTGCGTCTTCTCCAGGACAGAGTTGCTATGGGCTGGAGCCTGGGTCTTCTCCAGGACAGAGTTGCTATGGGCTGGATCCTGGGTCTTCCTTCACCAGGACAGAGTTGCTATGGGCTGGAGCCTGGGTCTTCTCCAGGACAGAGTTGCTATGGGCTGGAGCCTGGGTCTTCCTTCACCAGGACAGAGTTGCTATGGGCTGGAGCCTGGGTCTTCTCCAGGACAGAGTTGCTATGGGCTGGAGCCTGTGTCTTCTCCAGGACAGAGTTGCTATGGGCTGGAGCTTGGGTCTTCCTTCACCAGGACAGAGTTGCTATGGGCTGGAGCCTGGGTCTTCTCCAGGACAGAGTTGCTATGGGCTGGAGCCTGGGTCTTCCTTTCACCAGGACAGAGTTGCTATGGGCTGGAGCCTGGGTCTTCCTTTCACCAGGACAGAGTTGCTATGGGCTGGAGCTTGGGTCTTCTCCAGGACAGAGTCGCTATGGGCTGGAGCCTGGGTCTTCTCCAGGACAGAGTTGCTATGGGCTGGAGCCTGGGTCTTCACCAGGGCAGAGTTGCTATGGGCTGGAGCCTGGGTCTTCTCCAGGACAGAGTTGCTATGGGCTGGAGCCTGGGTCTTCTCCAGGACAGAGTTGCTATGGGCTGGAGCCTGGGTCTTCTCCAGGACAGAGTTGCTATGGGCTGGAGCCTGGGTCTTCTCCAGGACAGAGTTGCTATCGGCTGGAGCCTGGGTCTTCTCCAGGACAGAGTTGCTATGGGCTGGAGCCTGGGTCTTCTCCAGGACAGAGTTGCTATGGGCTGGAGCCTGGGTCTTCTCCAGGACAGAGTTGCTATGGGCTGGAGCTTGGGTCTTCTCCAGGACAGAGTTGCTATGGGCTGGAGCTTGGGTCTTCCTTCACCAGGACAGAGTTGCTATGGGCTGGAGCCTGGGTCTTCTCCAGGACAGAGTTGCTATGGGCTGGAGCCTGGGTCTTCTCCAGGACAGAGTTGCTATGGGCTGGAGCCTGGGTCTTCTCCAGGACAGAGTTGCTATGGGCTGGAGCTTGGGTCTTCCTTCACCAGGACAGAGTTGCTATGGGCTGGAGCCTGGGTCTTCTCCAGGACAGAGTTGCTATGGGCTGGAGCCTGGGTCTTCTCCAGGACAGAGTTGCTATGGGCTGGAGCCTGGGTCTTCTCCAGGACAGAGTTGCTATAGGCTGGATCCTGGGTCTTCACCAGGACAGAGTTGCTATGGGCTGGAGCCTGGGTCTTCACCAGGACAGAGTTGCTATGGGCTGGAGCCTGGGTCTTCCTTCACCAGGACAGAGTCGCTATGGGCTGGAGCCTGGGTCTTCTCCAGGACAGAGTCGCTATGGGCTGGAGCCTGGGTCTTCCTTCACCAGGACAGAGTTGCTATGGGCTGGAGCCTGGGTCTTCCTTCACCAGGACAGAGTTGCTATAGGCTGGAGCTTGGGTCTTCCTTCACCAGGACAGAGTTGCTATGGGCTGGAGCTTGGGTCTTCCTTCACCAGGACAGAGTTGCTATGGGCTGGAGCCTGGGTCTTCTCCAGGACAGAGTCGCTATGGGCTGGAGCCTGGGTCTTCCTTCACCAGGACAGAGTTGCTATGGGCTGGAGCCTGGGTCTTCCTTCACCAGGACAGAGTTGCTATAGGCTGGAGCTTGGGTCTTCCTTCACCAGGACAGAGTTGCTATAGGCTGGAGCTTGGGTCTTCCTTCACCAGGACAGAGTTGCTATGGGCTGGAGCTTGGGTCTTCCTTCACCAGGACAGAGTTGCTATGGGCTGGATCCTGCGTCTTCTCCAGGACAGAGTTGCTATGGGCTGGAGCCTGGGTCTTCTCCAGGACAGAGTTGCTATGGGCTGGATCCTGGGTCTTCCTTCACCAGGACAGAGTTGCTATGGGCTGGAGCCTGGGTCTTCTCCAGGACAGAGTTGCTATGGGCTGGAGCCTGGGTCTTCCTTCACCAGGACAGAGTTGCTATGGGCTGGAGCCTGGGTCTTCTCCAGGACAGAGTTGCTATGGGCTGGAGCCTGTGTCTTCTCCAGGACAGAGTTGCTATGGGCTGGAGCTTGGGTCTTCCTTCACCAGGACAGAGTTGCTATGGGCTGGAGCCTGGGTCTTCTCCAGGACAGAGTTGCTATGGGCTGGAGCCTGGGTCTTCCTTTCACCAGGACAGAGTTGCTATGGGCTGGAGCCTGGGTCTTCCTTTCACCAGGACAGAGTTGCTATGGGCTGGAGCTTGGGTCTTCTCCAGGACAGAGTCGCTATGGGCTGGAGCCTGGGTCTTCTCCAGGACAGAGTTGCTATGGGCTGGAGCCTGGGTCTTCACCAGGGCAGAGTTGCTATGGGCTGGAGCCTGGGTCTTCTCCAGGACAGAGTTGCTATGGGCTGGAGCCTGGGTCTTCTCCAGGACAGAGTTGCTATGGGCTGGAGCCTGGGTCTTCTCCAGGACAGAGTTGCTATGGGCTGGAGCCTGGGTCTTCTCCAGGACAGAGTTGCTATCGGCTGGAGCCTGGGTCTTCTCCAGGACAGAGTTGCTATGGGCTGGAGCCTGGGTCTTCTCCAGGACAGAGTTGCTATGGGCTGGAGCCTGGGTCTTCTCCAGGACAGAGTTGCTATGGGCTGGAGCCTGGGTCTTCTCCAGGACAGAGTTGCTATGGGCTGGAGCCTGAGTCTTCTCCAGGACAGAGTTGCTATGGGCTGGAGCCTGGGTCTTCTCCAGGACAGAGTTGCTATGGGCTGGAGCCTGGGTCTTCTCCAGGACAGAGTTGCTATGGGCTGGAGCCTGGGTCTTCTCCAGGACAGAGTTGCTATGGGCTGGAGCCTGGGTCTTCTCCAGGACAGAGTTGCTATGGGCTGGAGCCTGGGTCTTCTCCAGGACAGAGTTGCTATGGGCTGGAGCCTGGGTCTTCACCAGGACAGAGTTGCTATGGGCTGGAGCCTGGGTCTTCACCAGGACAGAGTTGCTATGGGCTGGAGCCTGGGTCTTCCTTCACCAGGACAGAGTTGCTATGGGCTGGAGCCTGGGTCTTCTCCAGGACAGAGTTGCTATGGGCTGGAGCCTGTGTCTTCTCCAGGACAGAGTTGCTATGGGCTGGAGCTTGGGTCTTCCTTCACCAGGACAGAGTTGCTATGGGCTGGAGCCTGGGTCTTCTCCAGGACAGAGTTGCTATGGGCTGGAGCCTGGGTCTTCCTTTCACCAGGACAGAGTTGCTATGGGCTGGAGCCTGGGTCTTCCTTTCACCAGGACAGAGTTGCTATGGGCTGGAGCTTGGGTCTTCTCCAGGACAGAGTCGCTATGGGCTGGAGCCTGGGTCTTCTCCAGGACAGAGTTGCTATGGGCTGGAGCCTGGGTCTTCACCAGGGCAGAGTTGCTATGGGCTGGAGCTTGGGTCTTCTCCAGGACAGAGTCGCTATGGGCTGGAGCCTGGGTCTTCACCAGGACAGAGTTGCTATGGGCTGGAGCCTGGGTCTTCTCCAGGACAGAGTTGCTATGGGCTGGAGCCTGGGTCTTCTCCAGGACAGAGTTGCTATGGGCTGGAGCCTGGGTCTTCTCCAGGACAGAGTTGCTATGGGCTGGAGCCTGGGTCTTCTCCAGGACAGAGTTGCTATGGGCTGGAGCCTGGGTCTTCTCCAGGACAGAGTTGCTATGGGCTGGAGCCTGGGTCTTCTCCAGGACAGAGTTGCTATGGGCTGGAGCCTGGGTCTTCTCCAGGACAGAGTTGCTATGGGCTGGAGCCTGAGTCTTCTCCAGGACAGAGTTGCTATGGGCTGGAGCCTGGGTCTTCTCCAGGACAGAGTTGCTATGGGCTGGAGCCTGGGTCTTCTCCAGGACAGAATTGCTATGGGCTGGAGCCTGGGTCTTCTCCAGGACAGAGTTGCTATGGGCTGGAGCCTGGGTCTTCTCCAGGACAGAGTTGCTATGGGCTGGAGCCTGGGTCTTCTCCAGGACAGAGTTGCTATGGGCTGGAGCCTGGGTCTTCACCAGGACAGAGTTGCTATGGGCTGGAGCCTGAGTCTTCACCAGGACAGAGTTGCTATGGGCTGGAGCCTGGGTCTTCTCCAGGACAGAGTTGCTATGGGCTGGAGCCTGGGTCTTCTCCAGGACAGAGTTGCTATGGGCTGGAGCCTGGGTCTTCTCCAGGACAGAGTTGCTATGGGCTGGAGCCTGGGTCTTCTCCAGGACAGAGTTGCTATGGGCTGGAGCCTGGGTCTTCTCCAGGACAGAGTTGCTATGGGCTGGAGCCTGAGTCTTCACCAGGACAGAGTTGCTATGGGCTGGAGCCTGGGTCTTCTCCAGGACAGAGTTGCTATGGGCTGGAGCCTGGGTCTTCTCCAGGACAGAGTTGCTATGGGCTGGAGCCCGAAGGCAGAGACAAGGGCCCAGACACACACACACACACACACACACACACACACACACACACACACACACACACACACACACACACACACACACACACACACACACACACACACACACACACACACACACACACACACACACACACACACACACACACACACACACACACACACACACACACACACACACGGCGCCTGACAGGTGGTCATGTTGGACACAATATGAACGGACACACTCAGGGTGCGATGGTGACAGCACAGCATTGTAAGGGAGAGGAGGAAGTGTCCACATTCACACATGAGCCCAGGGCAAGATGGATGTCCACCCCTCCTACAACGGCCTCCCCAACACGTGACAACCCCCCCAACACTGCTGGTATACCCTACTGACGACACTATTTCTACTGGCGACACTATTTCCCCCCTGAATGAGAAGATACACTACTAGGAATGAATCCATTACTAAGTGATTTTCCAACCCAATGTGGTGTTCATCTTGAAGGGCATTAAGGGGCAGCATGCCACCATTATCCTCTGGTTAGAGTATTGAGAGCAGTTTGGAAACTAGAAAGGCTAATTGGACTAATTAGCTGCTCAGAAAGGCTCTTTGACAATAGCTGGGGAGGGCGGTGTGTGTGCCTGAGGGTCCCCCCCCCCCCCCGTGTGTCTAAGAGAGGTACCTGTCTGACTGCAGCTCACTGTTCCACCATGTTTGTCTCACTTCTCACATTGGATTAGGGGATAGGCTGTAGCACCACGGAGCACTATGAAGATAATTAACCACAGGTCCTGCTCAGACAGACTGACAGGGACACAGTCTCACACAGGATGCAGCCACACACACACACTCCCCACAACCCCTATTCTCTCTCACCACCTACAGCAAATGCTTAAAAAGGGAACACGAAGGGGGAGAGTGTGTGTGTGTGTGTGTGTGTGTGTGTGTGTGTGTGTGTGTGTAAATAATAATCACAGGAGGCAGATTTCCTAGCCAGTCTAATGAAACACTACAGGTCATGCCAGCGAGGGCTCCAACATGTCCGAACGCAATGAGCCTTTCACCAGAAATGCCCCCGACCACAACACACACACACTTCAACGTTTCCCATTAGTGCATTCATGTGAGACGACAGTAACACATTATTATCATGATAATGACTTAGGTAAATATATTGGACCCTGAGAGAGAGGAAGCCCATACATGTACAACCTGCTTTGCTCTCTCTGTATAGGTTGAGAAACAGTGGTGAATGGTAAATACATGGCGCTGTGTGTTAGTGTGTGTTACAAGCGGCAGTGAAACCCATGACAAACCCCTTGGTTAATATAACAGCGGGCAGGTTTGACTGACAGCTTCATTAGCCTGTGTTAGGAGGTTGTTAGTGGGACTGTTTACTTCCGCCGCCGCAGGAGAGGAGCGACAGTGGGGTTCTGTCGCCGTTGGAAACAGCGGGGTGAGGAATGTGCTTGTTTGGGGTTACCCGGGGATAAACAGGGGGGCTGGTGTCAGTCTCTGACTCATCTGGGGCCAACTGGAGACAGGAGCTGAAGAATAGATATCTGTCATTTCCTGCCTCTTTTAGGTGCATGAGTCTGTGTTTGTATTATTTCTGTGTGTGTGTTTGTATTATTTCTGTGTGTGTGTGTGTGTGTGTGTGTGTGTGTGTGTGTGTGTGTGTGTGTGTGTGTGCGCGTGCGCGTGCGTGTGCGTGTGTGTGCTGGTTCTCCCTGGCCAGTCTCTTTGTTGCAGTATGTTTACACACAGGCCCAGTAGTTTCCTGTCTCCCCCAGACCCCCAGGCAGAGCCCCGTCTGATTGGTCAACTCTGACAGCCGTCCACTCCACTGGGCCGTTCGACCGTGACTGGCCACCAGCTGCTCTCCACTGCCACTACGACCAGGGGGGGGGAGGGGGTCTACGACCCCAACATAGACCCTGGATACAAGACTCACAGCAGAGTCCCACATCATACTAAATCACAACAATATTCATTATCTACCATTATGGTATTACCAAATGATCATTTATATTTGATGGATATTGTTGCCTATTAAAGTGATTCAATTATTTTGACACGCAGTGATTCATTAAGTGACAAAATAATGTATCTTTGTTTTCCACCTAAAATGAAGTTGACCTTATTACCAATGTCCAAAATTACCAGCATTATCATAACTGTCAACTGTCTTTACTGTTACCGTAAGGGGCTGTTATTCGATGCCCTCCAACAACATCACATCATCACGAGACATTCCTCATCATGATCATTTCCAGCATCATTACCGTAAAGGGCTGTTATTCGATGCCCTCCAACATCATCACGAGACATTCCTCATCATGATCATTTCCAGCATCATTACCGTAAGGGCTGTTATTCGATGCCCTCCAACAACATCACATCATCACGAGACATTCCTCATCATTACCGTAAAGGGCTGTTATTCGATGCCCTCCAACATCATCACGAGACATTCCTCATCATGATCATTTCCAGCATCATTACCGTAAGGGCTGTTATTCGATGCCCTCCAACAACATCACATCATCACGAGACATTCCTCATCATGATCATTTCCAGCATCATTACCGTAAAGGGCTGTTATTCGATGCCCTCCAACAACATCACATCATCACGAGACATTCCTCATCATGATCATTTCCAGCATCATTACCGTAAGGGCTGTTATTTGATGCCCTCCAACAACATCACATCATCATGAGACATTCCTCATCATGATCATCTTTCTCTCTTAACAAAGAGAGCAGACATTCTTGTTAGCATATACAATAACATCCGTATCATATTCCCATTGTAACAGTGTGGTGCTGGTTCTGGTCTGCTCTGAGACGTACGGACCTCAGGAATACCACAACCATTCATTACAGAATGGAACTGTGGCAGAGCAGTGAGAGGAACCAGGTTGGACTGAAGTCCTCACTCAGTGACACACACACACGCGCGCACACGCACACACACACACACACACACACACACACACACACACACACACACACACACACACACACACACACACACACACACACACACACACACACACACACACACACACACACACACACACACACACACACACACACACACACACACACACACAGCGTCGTCAGTCAGTCAGTGAGTGAGCAGAGTGGCCCTCTCCTTTGGCCTAATTAGCCCTCTCTAATTCAGCTCGTTAGGACTGGTTTCAACTCGTTAGGGTTCCACTGACTCCCAGGTAATGAGGTCTGGCAGGAGGAATCTGTCACCTGGACAGCTCCCCAGTACAACCTGAGGAGACTAGGACCAGGGTGAGATCACCAGACCATACACACAGGCTCACATACAGAGAGGTAGTCACTAGAGGGAACAACACATACAGAGAGGTAGTCACTAGAGGGAACAACACATACAGAGAGGTAGTCACTAGAGGGAACAACACATACAGAGAGGTAGTCACTAGAGGGAACAACACATACAGAGAGGTAGTCACTAGAGGGAACAACACATACAGAGAGGTAGTCACTAGAGTGAACAACACATACAGAGAGGTAGTCACTAGAGGGAACAACACATACAGAGAGGTAGTCACTAGAGGGAACAACACATACAGAGAGGTAGTCACTAGAGGGAACAACACATACAGAGAGGTAGTCACTAGAGGGAACAACACATACAGAGAGGTAGTCACTAGAGTGAACAACACATACAGAGAGGTAGTCACTAGAGTGAACAACACATACAGAGAGGTAGTCACTAGAGGGAACAACACATACAGAGAGGTAGTCACTAGAGGGAACAACACATACAGAGAGGTAGTCACTAGAGGGAACAACACATACAGAGAGGTAGTCACTAGAGGGAACAACACATACAGAGAGGTAGTCACTAGAGTGAACAACACATACAGAGAGGTAGTCACTAGAGGGAACAACACATACAGAGAGGTAGTCACTAGAGGGAACAACACATACAGAGAGGTAGTCACTAGAGGGAACAACACATACAGAGAGGTAGTCACTAGAGTGAACAACACATACAGAGAGGTAGTCACTAGAGTGAACAACACATACAGAGAGGTAGTCACTAGAGGGAACAACACATACAGAGAGGTAGTCACTTGAGTGAACAACACATACAGAGAGGTAGTCACTAGAGGGAACAACACATACAGAGAGGTAGTCACTAGAGGGAACAACACATACAGAGAGGGAAGAGGGAACAACACATACAGAGAGGCAGTCACTAGAGGGAACAACACATACAGAGAGGTAGTCACTAGAGGGAACAACACATACAGAGAGGTAGTCACTAGAGGGAACAACACATACAGAGAGGTAGTCACTAGAGGGAACAACACATACAGAGAGGTAGTCACTAGAGGGAACAACACATACAGAGAGGTAGTCACTAGAGGGAACAACACATACAGAGAGGTAGTCACTAGAGGGAACAACACATACAGAGAGGTAGTCACTAGAGGGAACAACACATACAGAGAGGTAGTCACTAGAGGGAACAACACATACAGAGAGGAGAGAGGTAGTCACTAGAGTGAACAACACATACAGAGAGGGAAGAGGGAACAACACATACAGAGAGGTAGTCACTAGAGGGAACAACACATACAGAGGTAGTCACTAGAGGGAACAACACATACAGAGAGGTAGTCACTAGAGTGAACAACACATACAGAGAGGTAGTCACTAGAGTGAACAACACATACAGAGGGGTAGTCACTAGAGTGAACAACACATACAGAGAGGTAGTCACTAGAGGGAACAACACATACAGAGAGGTAGTCACTAGAGGGAACAACACATACAGAGAGGTAGTCACTAGAGGGAACAACACATACAGAGAGGTAGTCACTAGAGTGAACAACACATACAGAGAGGTAGTCACTAGAGGGAACAACACATACAGAGAGGTAGTCACTAGAGGGAACAACACATAGAGAGGGAAGAGGGAACAACACATACAGAGAGGTAGTCACTAGAGGGAACAACACATACAGAGAGGCAGTCACTAGAGGGAACAACACATACAGAGAGGTAGTCACTAGAGGGAACAACACATACAGAGAGGTAGTCACTAGAGGGAACAACACATACAGAGAGGTAGTCACTAGAGGGAACAACACATACAGAGAGGTAGTCACTAGAGGGAACAACACATACAGAGAGGTAGTCACTAGAGGGAACAACACATACAGAGAGGTAGTCACTAGAGGGAACAACACATACAGAGAGGTAGTCACTAGAGGGAACAACACATACAGAGAGGTAGTCACTAGAGGGAACAACACATACAGAGAGGTAGTCACTAGAGGGAACAACACATACAGAGAGGTAGTCACTAGAGGGAACAACACATACATAGAGGTAGTCACTAGAGGGAACAACACATACAGAGAGGTAGTCACTAGAGTGAACAACACATACAGAGAGGTAGTCACTAGAGGGAACAACACATACAGAGAGGTAGTCACTAGAGGGAACAACACATACAGAGAGGTAGTCACTAGAGGGAACAACACATACAGAGAGGTAGTCACTAGAGGGAACAACACATACAGAGAGGTAGTCACTAGAGGGAACAACACATACAGAGAGGGAAGAGGGAACAAGGTACACATGGTACCACAGAAAGAAGAGGTAGACAGACAGAATAGCTGTAAAATAGAGAGCAGATAGATACTATTGTCTTACAAGGTAAAAATACCCTAGACCCCCTTCAAAACAAGGGGTCTGAAATCAATTACACTTTGGTCGTTAGCTGCCCTTGGATAGTCACAGATAATTAAGCTCAGCGCTTTTTTTATGATGAGCAGATTAGTGTCTCTGTTACTGGGCCTTTGCCTGGCCTGATACTGTTCCCTGATTGGCTGGCTGGGGGAAAATGGGCAAAGCTGATGGGAAGTGCCCTCAGCTGGATCACAATGCTCCAGTAGTGGCATGAAGAGCAGAGAGAGAGGAAAGGAGGGAGGTAGGGGGGGGGAGAGAGAGGGGAAGAGAGAGGGGAGGAGATTGAGAGAGGGAGGGAAGCAGATCGAGAGAGGGAGGGAAGGAAGGAGAGAGAGAGAGGGAGGGAAGGAGAGAGAGAGGGGGAGGGAAGGAAGGAGAGAGAGGGGGAGGGAAGGAAGGAGAGAGAGGGGGAGGGAAGGAGAGAGAGAGGGGGAGGGAGGAAGGGAGGGGGAGAGAGGGAAGGAGAGAGAGAGAGGGGGAGGGAGGGGGAGAGAGAGAGAGAGGGGGAGGGAGGGGAGAGAGGGGAGGAGAGAGAGAGGTGTAGGTAGAGAGAGACAGAGCAACACTCCAACAGTGGCATACAGAGCAGATAACAGGGGAAAGGTCAAGAGGGAGAGATGGGAGAAAGGGAGAGGGAGAAAGGGGAGAGGGACAGTGTCTGGCTGAGCACAAACCTGGCTGCCTACCTACCTTGCGACCCGACCAGGAAGTCCTGAGAGAGTTCAGACCCATTGACATTTCTGTTCATATTAGCCCCGATGCAGATGAGTGGGATTAGAAGGTGTTTAACGGACATTTTTACCCCTTTTCTGAAGCTCCTCACAGGGGACCTGGCTGAAACAGAACAGTTCCACAGCTCCAATGGTGCATAACGTCACCCTCCCAGAAACAGTCACGTCATTACGGCTCAGATTCAAGTGTTTTAAATCGCAAAAGATCTTTTTATTTCCAAGTATGAATATTTCTCAACTAAGTTAAGGACAGCACATAGGACTGCTGCATGTAGACATCAATCTTTATGGGACAATCAAATTAAATAAACAATTGATACATACATAACAGATAAATACAGCCTGTCTAGGTTTCAGACATAATTAAGTTGATCTCATTTCCAAACGATCAAACAGTGGGATTATTCAATTAAATTGGGAGTAAATAAGACATTTCTTCTCAATTAGCCCCTGCTAGATCTGTTATGGTTTGTTTCAAATGTTTACCAGCCACGGTCTGTACTAACAGTGAACCAATTCAGTCTCAACACATTACCAAGACAACAAGGAGAACTCGCTTTTTCATGAGCAATTTGCGGACAAATACCGCAATTACAGAAAGGCCTAGCTACCTACCACTTCACTTATTATCCATATACAGACTAATCTGTGCTTCAGGAATGAGAAAATGAGAGAGAGATAATACAGACACAGAGGGAGAGAGAGAGACAGACAGAGGGAGAGAGAGGGAGACACAGACAGAGGGAGAGACAGAGACAGAGACACAGACAGAGAGAGAGAGAGACAGACAGCGGGAGAGAGACAGAGACACAGAGAGACAGACAGAGGGAGAGAGACAGACACACATTATTATGCATTTCTTCATTATTAAATTGGGGGATGAAACCCTAGATGAGGTCATCTCGTTGACCAGATCATCTGATGAGTCAGCCATAAATAATAGACCCTTAGTCTTCCCTTATTAGCATCCCTCCTCACGACGACTGCATCCAGCCTGGGATGAATGGCTCTCTGATTGGCTCGTCAGCCAGTTTAATGTCAATAGTAAATTGGAAGCCTTGTTAACCTAGTTGGGGACAGGATTACGGGGAGAGATAGTAAGCAGCCAGTCATGTAAAAATGAATGTCTATCAGGGTCTAATTTAATCAAGGGCAGCTCCCTTTTTACAGAGGAATTACAATGTAGGAAGCCAATTATTTTGAACGTTTACGCTGTGGTCCCTGCCTGTCAGATAAGTGTGTGTGTGTGTGTGTGTGTGTGTGTGTGTGTGTGTGTGTGAGAGAGAGAGAGAGATTTTATAAAATGCAGGGCATCACAGGGAATGGCTGGCTCCTATCAGAGGGATAAAGATGATGCTGTGGGATGGAGGGAAGGACCAGCTAGTTAACTAACAGATTAAACAGACCTCACAGAGAGGGAAGGACCAGCTAGTTAACAGATTAAATAGATCTCACCAAGAGGGAAGGACCAGCTAGTTAACTAACAGATTAAACAGACCTCACCAAGAGGGAAGGACCAGCTAGTTAACTAACAGATTAAACAGGCCTCACCAAGAGGGAAGGACCAGCTAGTTAACTAACAGATTAAATAGGCCTCACCAAGAGGGAAGGACCAGCTAGTTAACTAACAGATTAAACAGACCTCACCAAGAGGGAAGGACCAGCTAGTTAACTAACAGATTAAACAGACCTCACCAAGAGGGAAGGACCAGCTAGTTAACTAACAGATTAAACAGCCCTCACCAAGAGGGAAGGACCAGCTAGTTAACTAACAGATTAAACAGACCTCACCAAGAGGGAAGGACCAGCTAGTTAACTAACAGATCTCACCAAGAGGGAAGGACCAGCTAGTTAACAGATTAAATAGACCTCACCAAGAGGGAAGGACCAGCTAGTTAACAGATTAAATAGATCTCACCAAGAGGGAAGGACCAGCTAGTTAACTAACAGATTAAATAGATCACCAAAAGGGAAGGACCAGCTAGTTAACTAACAGATTAAATGGACCTCACCACGAGGGAAGGACCAGCTAGTTAACTAACAGATTAAATGGACCTCACCACGAGGGAAGGACCAGCTAGTTAACTAACAGATTAAACAGACCTCACCAAGAGGGAAGGACCAGCTAGTTAACAGATTAAACAGACCTCACCAAGAGGGAAGGACCAGCTAGTTAACTAACAGATTAAACAGACCTCACCAAAAGGGAAGGACCAGCTAGTTAACTAACAGATTAAACGGACCTCACCAAGAGAGAAGGACCAGCTAGTTAACTAACAGATTAAACAGACCTCATCAAGAGGGAAGGACCAGCTAGTTAACTAACAGATTAAACAGACCTCACCAAGAGGGAAGGACCAGCTAGTTAACTAGAAGATTAAACGGACCTCACCAAGAGAGAAGGACCAGCTAGTTAACTAACAGATTAAATAGACCTCACCAAGAGGGAAGAACCAGCTAGTTAACAGATTAAACAGACATCACCAAGAGAGAAGGACCAGCTAGTTAACTAACGGATTAAATGGACCTCACCCAGAGAGAAGGACCAGCTAGTTAACTAACAGATTAAACAGACCTCACCAAGAGGGAAGGACCAGCTAGTTAACTAACAGATTAAACAGACCTCACCAAGAGGGAAGGACCAGCTAGTTAACTAACAGATTAAACAGGCCTCACCAAGAGGGAAGGACCAACTAGTTAACTAACAGATTAAACAGACCTCACCAAGAGGGAAGGACCAGCTAGTTAACTAACAGATTAAACAGACCTCACCAAGAGGGAAGGACCAGCTAGTTAACTAACAGACCTCACCAAGAGAGAAGGGCCAGCTAGTTAACTAACAGATTAAACAGACCTCGCCAAGAGGGAAGGACCAGCTAGTTAACTAACAGACCTCACCAAGAGAGAAGGACCAGCTAGTTAACTAACAGATTAAACAGCCCTCACCAAGAGGGAAGGACCAGCTAGTTAACTAACAGATTAAATAGATCACCAAAAGGGAAGGACCAGCTAGTTAACAGATTAAATGGACCTCACCACGAAGGAAGGACCAGCTAGTTAACTAACAGATTAAACAGACCTCACCAAGAGGGAAGGACCAGCTAGTTAACTAACAGATTAAACAGACCTCACCAAGAGGGAAGGACCAGCTAGTTAACTAACAGATTAAACAGACCTCACCAAGAGGGAAGGACCAGCTAGTTAACAGATTAAACAGACCTCACCAAGAGGGAAGGACCAGCTAGTTAACTAACAGATTAAACAGACCTCACCAAGAGGGAAGGACCAGCTAGTTAACTAACAGATTAAACAGACCTCACCAAGAGGGAAGGACCAGCTAGTTAACTAACAGATTAAACAGACCTCACCAAGAGGGAAGGACCAGATAGTTAACTAACAGATTAAACAGACCTCACCAAGGGGGAAGGACCAGATAGTTAACTAACAGATTAAACAGACCTCACCAAGAGGGAAGGACCAGCTAGTTAACTAACAGACCTCACCAAGAGGGAAGGACCAGCTAGTTAACTAACAGACCTCACCAAGAGGGAAGGACCAGCTAGTTAACTAACAGACCTCACCAAGAGAGAAGGACCAGCTAGTTAACTAACAGATTAAACAGCCCTCACCAAGAGGGAAGGACCAGCTAGTTAACTAACAGATTAAACAGCCCTCACCAAGAGGGAAGGACCAGCTAGTTAACTAACAGATTAAACAGACCTCACCAAGAGGGAAGGACCAACTAGTTAACTAACAGATTAAACAGACCTCACCAAGACCCAGGCCATCTACAGCTCTTCGTCTGGGACAGCACGCACAAAAGTGCACGCACACACACTCTAAAGTGTGCAAACACACATCCAAGCAAACGCACACAGACACCGGGAGAGCCCCAGCACACCTCTCCCCTGGGGGATAATTATCCTGTGTGGGCCCCTGTCCCCTCTGGTCCCTGGGGCCCAATCCCACCGCTTTCTGGAGGGTGGGCCTCAACCCCCCCCCACACCTGCACCCCGGTCCAGATTAAAAGCCCTGTCTGGTCTAATTTTAAATCTGTTACTGCTGCCCTTTCTTAGGGGAACAAGACTAATCTATTCCCATAAAAGCTTATCTCTGTTCTCTCTCCCCTCCGTGAGGCACGCTGGGCCTTCTGTTGAATTATTACTAGCTGGGCATTTGTCATGAGGTACGCTGATGTTAAGTGTGTCGTAGGGCTGGGCGCTGAGGAGCTGGTCGTGTGTCTGTGGAATGATGGCGTGCCTGGGATGGCTGGCTGTTCCCCTCTCCTCTTTTCTCTCATTCCCTCCATCCTTCAGCTGTCTAATTAAGGTGAGGCCTCCTAGCATCCACTCCCCCTTTCCCATTATTGTCAACCAGCAATTACTCCCCCGTCCTCATCACAAAGCTAGGTGACCAGTCAGTCTATCCAACACTTCAATCCTTTCAGTTACCCTCTCCAGTCCAACTGTAGACTGTAACAAACACTTTGACCCCAACAGTCAGAGGGTGAAACTAACAAAGGTCAACTGTAGACTGAAACAAACACTTTGACCCCAACAGTCAGAGGGTGAAACTAACAAAGGTCAACTGTAGACTGAAACAAACACATTGACCCCAACAGTCAGAGGGTGAAACTAACAAAGGTCAACTGTAGACTGAAACAAACACATTGACCCCAACAGTCAGAGGGTGAAACTAACAAAGGTCAACTGCGAGCAGGAGGATGGGCCGTGCAAAGGCGTGTTGATGCGCTGGTCAAGACGATCAGCCGCCATGACAGGCTGCCAAACGTCAGCGTGGCACAAGCGCGCGTGTTCGCGTGTCGGGGGTCGTGTCGAGTGACGGCGACATGGCCGCCAAAGGAACACCACGATCCCACAAAGTCACCGGCAGGCTGGATTAGAGGAGCTGTCACTCCTGCTGGCTCAGGCCTGCTAACGCCTCCCGTCAAACAGGCAGCTAACGGCCCTCCAGACTCACGGCCCTCCAGACTCACGGCCCTCCAGACTCACGGCCCTGGTATGGTTTCCAAGGCAACCATCACATCATTAACACAATGAGAGAGTTGCTTGATGATAATAATGAGTTAGTGGTGCCACACCAGCACAGCAGTGCCAGGCCTACGGGTTACTACTGTAGTAGGCATTGTTCCCAGTTTCAGCAGTCCTTTACCCGGCCCTCAGCGCTGAAACACTGGCCATCAGATAGGGGTCACCGGGCCAGACCAAACACAGCCTACCAGGAGCTGTAGCCATCAGATGGGGGTGGTCACCGGGCCAGACCAAACACAGCCTACCAGGAGCTATAGCCATCAGATGGGGGGGGTCACCGGGCCAGACCAAACACAGCCTACCAGGAGCTGTAGCCATCAGATGGGGGTGGTCACCGGGCCAGACCAAACACAGCCTACCAGAAGCTGTAGCCATCAGATGGGGGTGGTCACCGGGCCAGACCAAACACAGCCTACCAGGAGCTGTAGCCATCAGATGGGGGGGGTCACCGGGCCAGACCAAACACAGCCTACCAGGAGCTATAGCCATCAGATGGGGGGGGTCACCGGGCCAGACCAAACACAGCCTACCAGGAGCTGTAGCCATCAGAGGTGATGATGGTTAACTGCGGGCAGCGAGAGGTTCAAGTGAACGTTTAGGGAAGGTTGATGATTTTGGTGTTTTTTGGGGGCCCTTTGCCACATTGTGTCAAGGGAACTATAGGGGACAGCAGCCTATGGCTACAGCAGAGTAGTGCTGGCTGGCACCCTGGAGTCAGACACACTGGGTTCACCATCACTTTCATCTCTTCCGACTATTCTGGCAGCCTTCTCAACACACTCCCTTATTTCACTATTTACAACATTCACTATAGCATCTCTCCAGTCCCTGCATTTGACAAGTACATCATGGACAGAGAGTCCTGGCCCCAGTGACCAACAGACAGAGACAGACAGACACAGACAGAGAAGCTTGGATAGGGAGGAGGGCTGAGTAAAGCTCATTGGTCTGAAGAGAGAGAGACAGAGACAGACAGACAGACAGACAGACAGAGAAGCTTGGATAGGGAGGAGGGCTGAGTAAAGCTCATTGGTCTGAAGAGAGAGAGACAGACAGAGACAGACAGACAGACAGACAGACAGACAGACAGACAGACAGACAGACAGACAGAGACAGACAGACAGACACAGAGACCGACAGAGAAGCTTGGATAGGGAGGAGGGCTGAGTAAAGCTCATTGGTCTGAAGAGAGAGAGACAGACAGAG
Organism: Salvelinus fontinalis; assembly: GCF_029448725.1. Lineage (NCBI taxonomy): Eukaryota > Metazoa > Chordata > Actinopteri > Salmoniformes > Salmonidae > Salvelinus > Salvelinus fontinalis. The sequence goes on from NW_026600283.1 coordinate 103,138, forward strand.
ACAGACAGACAGACAGACAGACAGACAGACAGACAGACAGACAGACAGAGACAGACAGACAGACAGACACAGAGACCGACAGAGAAGCTTGGATAGGGAGGAGGGCTGAGTAAAGCTCATGGGTCTGTAGACAGACAGACAGACAGACAGACAGACAGACAGAGACAGACAGAGAAGCTTGGATAGGGAGGAGGGCTGAGTAAAGCTCATGGGTCTGAAGAGAGAGCAGGACAACAGCAGGGAGGCTTATCATGTCACATATCTTCTCAGATCTGTATGGAGGCTACAGCGAGCGGCGCTAAGCTACGTGTGATCTCTCCAAAGATGGTTCCTCCCTCCGCTCCAAACGGGACAGAGCAGAGAGAAGAGGAGGAAAAATGGAGCTGTTTAATACTACCATGCTAATGCCCTGCTTCTCCCTCCAACCCCCCCCCCCCCTCGCTCCCTCCAACCCTCCCTCTCTCCCCATTCCTCCCTCCCCCCTCTCTCTATCTGCCTCCTTCATCCCTCAAACAGGACCTAACACTAATGCCCCCATCTCTCCCTCCCTTACTTCCCCCCTCCCCCAAACAGAACAGGACCTAATTGGAAGACGAGAGAAAGGGAGAGGGACCGGACCATGACAGGCGGGAGGTCAGTGTAATTGCTGCTGGCCATATTTAACATTAAGATAATCAGTCCATTAATTACCCTCTGGATCATTAAATCAGTCACTTGCTAAATTACATTTCTGCATGTATTACTCAGTGGAGAGACCACGAAGCCAGGGAGAGATCACGAGGCCAGGGAGAGACCGCGAGGCCAGGGAGAGACCGCGAGGCCAGGGAGAGACCGCGAGGCCAGAGAGAGACCACGAAGCCAGGGAGAGACCACGAGGCCAGGGAGAGACCGCGAGGCCAGGGAGAGACCGCGAGGCCAGGGAGAGACCGCGAGGCCAGAGAGAGACCGCGAGGCCTGGGAGAGACCGCGAGGCCTGGGAGAGACCACGAGGCCTGGGAGAGACCACGAGGCCTGGGAGAGACCACGAGGCCTGGGAGAGACCACGAGGCCTGGGAGAGACCACGAGGCCAGGGAGAGACCACGAGGCCAGAGAGAGACCGCGAGGCCTGGAGGAGACCGCGAGGCCTGGGAGAGACCACGAGGCCAGGGAGAGACCACGAGGCCAGGGAGAGACACGAGCCCAGGGAGAGACCACAAGACCAAGGGAGAGACCACGAGGCCAGGGAGAGACCACGAGGCCAGGGAGAGACCACGAGGCCAGGGAGAGACACGAGGCCAGGGAGAGACCACGAGGCCCGGGAGAGACCACGAGGCCAGGGAGAGACCACGAGGCCAGGGAGAGACCACGAGGCCTGGGAGAGACCACGAGGCCTGGGAGAGACCACGAGGCCTGGGAGAGACCACGAGGCCAGGGAGAGACCGCGAGGCCTGGGAGAGACCACGAGGCCAGGGAGAGACCGCGAGGCCAGGGAGAGACCGCGAGGCCAGGGAGAGACCGCGAGGCCTGGGAGAGACCACGAGGCCTGGGAGAGACCACGAGGCCTGGGAGAGACCACGAGGCCTGGGAGAGACCACGAGGCCTGGGAGAGACCACGAGGCCTGGGAGAGACCACGAGGCCAGGGAGAGACACGAGGCCATGGAGAGACACGAGGCCAGGGAGAGACCACGAGGCCAGGGAGAGACCACGAGGCCAGGGAGAGACCACGAGGCCAGGGAGAGACCACGAGGCCAGGGAGAGACCGAGGCCAGGGAGAGACCGAGGCCAGGGAGAGACCACGAGGCCAGGGAGAGACCACGAGACCTGGGAGAGACCACGAGGCCAGAGAGAGACCACGAGGCCTGGGAGAGACATCTATCCAGATGGATTCAGATTCAGCCACCAGCCAAAGCCTGGACACAGTGCTACTGGCCTTCTATACCTAGCTAGTAGCTACTGACCTTTCCTCCACATCTACCATACAAGGCTTTTACTGACACCAGTTTGCTATAGAAATACGAGCAACATATTGTAGAACCCTCAGGATCCCCCTTTTTAGGCAATAAAAATGAAATGCATACAATCCAACATGAGATACTTTAATCCAAGACACTCAGATCTCTGTCTTCGTGTCGTGGTTCCCGTAGTGAAGATTTGAGGGACAACCCGTTTAATTCAACATACATCAAGTATTAGTATACACATATCAAGTACATGATCAACTCAAGTCATACAATGTGAGTCATCTCCTAAACATCCCAGAGACAGGTCTGTACACGTCACAGACCATGGGACACTCAGCACTAAGCTGCATCCCAGAGACAGGTCTGTACACATCACAGACCATGGGACACTCAGCACTAAGCTGCATCCCAGAGACAGGTCTGTACACGTCACAGACCATGGGACACTCAGCACTAAGCAGCATCCCAGAGACAGGTCTGTACACGTCACAGACCATGGGACACTCAGCACTAAGCTGCATCCCAGAGACAGGTCTGTACACGTCACAGACCATGGGACACTCAGCACTAAGCTGCATCCCAGAGACAGGTCTGTACACGTCACAGACCATGGGACACTCAGCACTAAGCAGCAGGAACACCTTGCTGCAGGAGAGCTGCAGTAGTGTACAGCAGGGGGACGGAGTGAGCACTGAACAGCCACTTAAGGAATGGCCGAGTAAGTACTATCCTATCGATAGGCAGCGACGACGGGAGACAAATGTCTGGCGAGCTCTGCCAAGCCGAGCCAAGCGTCCCGGGTTAATTGAGATAATATTGACCCCTTCTGTAATCTGTTCCCCTGCTCGCGCCACCCGACGGGGATACATGCCTCCCAAATACACAAATAAATAGGTACATGAATAACAATAAATGCATTAGCCGGCTGACGGAAGGGGAGAGAGGGGGAGACGTGTGTGTGTGTGTGTGTGTGTGCATGCTTGGTGTGTGTAAAAGGGAAACTGGTAGATCCATAGCTAGAGATGTTTGGTGTAGGGGCCAGTAATTAAAAGGTGCTTGTGGTGAGTAATGAGAACAGGAGGAAAATGGGAAGTCGATATTTATGCAGCCAGCAGTCAGCTCTAATTTGTTATGATGGCTGGTGGTGGAGCATGGGCTTGGCTGCCAATAATTGTGTGTGTGTGTGTGCGCGCTGATAATTACACCGCCCAGCAGACGTTAGTGCAGAGGGGCTGGGGCCAGTGAGAGTGCAAGCCACAGACATTAACACTGTTACCGTGTTAAACGTCACTGATTACTCCGTACTCGCTTCCCCCTCTCTCTCTAATTGATAACTCTTGCCTACTGTCCACCTCTGCTGCCAATATCATTACAATGCCCCTGTCACCGTCACCACTGCTGGCCTCACTTTCCATCACTACTACTGTCCCCATCCATATTCCTCAGTATTGCAGTCCTGAACAAACTGCTGTTTACTCCAGTTTGGAGATTAGTTTGAAACAAACCAACAATGTTATATATTTTTATTTAACTAGGCAGGTCAGTTAGGAACAACTTCTTATTTACAATGACGGCTTACTGGGGAACAGTGGGTTAACTGCCTTGTTCAGGGGCAGAACAATAGATTTTTACCATGTCAACTCAGGGATTCGATCCAGCAACCTTTTAGTTACTGGCCCAACGCTATAACCACTAGGCTACCTGCCGCCCCAATAATGCAAAACAGGTTAGAGCTCAACGAATCCAGAATATTCTTTTACCACGCAGTGGGAGTGGGAATTCAAAACTACACGTTAAGAATCTAAATGTAGTACGTAGTGATTTTCAGGAAGAATCTCTGGAAAAGAAAGAGAGAGAGAGCGAGAGCAGAGAGAGAGCGAGAGCAGAGAGAGAGCGAGAGCAGAGAGAGAGCGAGAGCAGAGAGAGAGCGAGAGCAGAGAGAGAGCGAGAGCAGAGAGAGAGCGAGAGCAGAGAGAGCGAGAGCAGAGAGAGAGCGAGAGCAGAGAGAGCGAGAGCAGAGAGAGAGCGAGAGCAGAGAGAGCAGAGAGAGAGCGAGAGCAGAGAGAGAGCGAGAGCAGAGAGAGCGAGAGCAGAGAGAGCGAGAGCAGAGAGAGCGAGAGCAGAGAGAGCGAGAGCCAAGAGAGCGAGAGCAGAGAGAGAGCGAGAGCAGAGAGAGCGAGAGCAGAGAGAGCGAGAGCAGAGAGAGCGAGAGCAGAGAGAGCGAGAGCAGAGAGAGCGAGAGCAGAGCGAGCGAGAGCAGCGAGAGCGAGCAGAGAGAGAGAGAGAGAGCAGAGAGAGAGAGGAAACAGACAGACAGAGAGAGAGAGACTGGAGTGCTCCCCCTACCTGGTGGCGTCAGGTGCTGGTTTGAGGCGTCCCTGTGCGTTGCCCTCCCACACGTCATTGGCCAGCTCGTTGCCTATAGAGGTCATGACCTTGAGGAGCTCCAGGGGCCACTCATCCAGGTCCAGGGACCGAACACGAGATAGGTGGGTCCCCAGGTTCCTGTGGATCCCTGAACACTCGATACAGATCAACGCTCCCAGGTTGAGACTGGCCCAGTCGGGGTCTGGGAAACAGAGACAGAGAGACACACATTTTACATACTTCATTTCAATCCACAAGACATATTTGTCAAATGATTCAAAAGCTCATAGAAAAATGGACACAATCATAAAACGTATTGTTTTTCTTAACTGGATAATAAAATCCATTAATCAATCAATACCATATTACTGAAGGATCAGACGGGAGGTGAAGGAGACAGAACAGGTATTACTGAAGGATCAGACGGGAGGTGAAGGAGACAGAACAGGTATTACTGAAGGATCAGACGGGAGGTGAAGGAGACAGAACAGGTATTACTGAAGGATCAGGTGTGAGGTGAAGGAGACAGAACAGGTATTACTGAAGGATCAGACGGGAGGTGAAGGAGACAGAACAGGTATTACTGAAGGATCAGGTGTGAGGTGAAGGAGACAGAACAGGTATTACTGAAGGATCAGACGGGAGGTGAAGGAGACAGAACAGGTATTACTGAAGGATCAGACGGGAGGTGAAGGAGACAGAACAGGTATTACTGAAGGATCAGATGGGAGGTACACTGTTGTTAGCTATCAGAGGTAAAATAGATAGTTGTAACTCACTCTGGGCCTCACAGTCCACACATCGAGAGTTCCCTCTTAGGCTCCTCACATTCTGTAAGGCCATGGCCTCAGACTGGCTGGTCAGACGTGACTGTAGGAAAACAATCCAACTGCCATTGTTATGGATGGCTATAACAGCCGACACAGTCACTAACCTAGACACACACACCCCGTTCATCACACAACTCATTTAGATTTGTTTCCACCAAACATAAGCAAGAGAATGTGTGTGTGTGTGTGTGTGTGAGAGAGAGAGAGAGAGAACAAATAACACAACAAACAGAATGAAGGTGGCGTGGAGACAACAAAAGGTATTCTACAGTGCAAATGTTCCTCTGAGGCCTGGGGCGTCAACAGAACAGAGGGCTCAGATGAGCCTGGTCCACTACGCTGTGGGAGGGAAATGGCACCACTACGGCTATATTACACTTACAGTAATTGCCATTTGTAATTATTTGAGCGTGTTTGGGGGTTGAGCAAGTGTGTGTGTGTGTGTGTGAATGGGCCTATAGGAGAGTGTGTGTGTGTGTGTGTGTGTGTGAATGGGCCTATAGGAGAGTGTGTGTGTGTGAATGGGCCTATAGGAGAGTGTGTGTGTGTGTGTGTGTGTGAATGGGCCTATAGGAGAGAGTGTGTGTGTGTGTGTGTGTGTGTGTGTGTGTGTGTGTGTGTGTGTGTGTGAATGGGCCTAAAGAAGAGTGTGTGTGTGTGAATGAGCCTATAGGAGAGCGTGTGTGTGTGTGTGTGTGTGTGTGAATGGGCCTATAGGAGAGTGTGTGTGTGTGAATGGGCCTATAGGAGAGTGTGTGTGTGTGTGTGTGAATGGGCCTATAGGAGAGTGTGTGTGTGTGTGTGTGTGTGTGTGTGTGTGTGTGTGTGTGTGTGTGAATGGGCCTATAGGAGAGTGTGTGTGTGTGAATGGGCCTAAAGAAGAGTGTGTGTGTGTGAATGGGCCTAAAGAAGAGTGTGTGTGTGTGTGTGTGTGTGTGTGAATGAGCCTATAGGAGAGTGTGTGTGTGTGTGTGTGTGTGTGTGTGTGTGTGTGTGTGTGTGTGTGTGTGTGTGTGTGTGTGAATGAGCCTATAGGAGAGTGTGTGTGTGTGTGAATGAGCCTATAGGAGAGTGTGTGTGTGTGTGTGTGTGTGTGTGTGTGTGTGTGTGTGTGTGTGAATGAGCCTATAGGAGAGTGTGTGTGTGAATGAGCCTATAGGAGAGTGTGTGTGTGTGTGTGTGTGTGTGTGTGTGTGTGTGTGTGTGTGGTGTGTGTGTGTGTGAATGAGTGTGTGTGTGTGTGAATGAGTGTGTGTGTGTGTGTGTGTGTGTGTGTGAATGGGCCGATAGGAGTGTGTGTGTGTGTGTGTGTGTGTGTGCGCGCGCACGTGTGTGAGTGAATAGGCCTATAAGAGAGTGTTGTGTGTGTGTGTGAATGGGCCTATAAGAGAGTGTTGTGTGTGTGTGTGTGTGTGTGAATGGGCCTATAGAAGAGTGTGTGTGTGTGTGTGTGTGTGAATGGGCCTATAGGAGTGTGTGTGTGTGTGTGTGTGTGTGTGTGTGTGTGTGTGTGTGTGTGTGTGTGTGTGTGTGTGTGTGTGTGTGTGTGTGTGAATGGGCCTATAGGAGTGTGTGTGTGTGTGTGTGTGTGTGTGTGTGTGTGTGTGTGTGTGTGTGTGTGTGTGTGTGTGTGTGTGTGTGTGTGTGTGTGTGTGTGTGTGAGAGAATGGGCCTATAGGAGTGTGTGTATACAACGCTAATCCCAACCGTTCCTATTAAAACACTTGTTGAGTTGCATGAATGTATAGTCAAATCAAATGTTATTTATCACATACACGTGTTTAGCAGATGTTATTGTGAGTGTAGCAAAATGCTTGTGCTTCTAGCTCCGACAGTCAAGTAATATCTAACAAGTAATATCTAAAGGTTTCCCAACATATACCCAAAATACACGTAAATCTAAGTAAGGAATGGATTAAGAATATATATAGATGTCAGAGCGGCATTGTACTGAGATACAGTGTAGAGTACACTATATACATATGAGATGGGTGATGCAATATTTATAAACAATTAAAGTGACTAAGATACCGTAGAATAGTATAGAGTACAGTTTACACAGCATGGTATAGTAGTGTAACAGCATGGTATAGTAGTGTACCAGTGTGGTATAGTAGTGTACCAGTGTGGTATAGTAGTGTAACAGCATGGTATAGTAGTGTACCAGTGTGGTATAGTAGTGTAACAGCATGGTATAGTAGTGTACCAGTGTGGTATAGTAGTGTAACAGCATGGTATAGTAGTGTACCAGTGTGGTATAGTAGTGTAACAGCATGGTATAGTAGTGTAACAGCATGGTATAGTAGTGTAACAGCATGGTATAGTAGTGTACCAGTGTGGTATAGCAGTGTACCAGTGTGGTATAGCAGTGTAACAGTGTGGTATAGTGGTGTAACAGTGTGGTATAGTGGTATAGTAGTGTACCAGTGTGGTATAGTAGTGTACCAGTGTGGTATAGTAGTGTAACAGCATGGTATAGTAGTGTAACAGCATGGTATAGTAGTGTACCAGTGTGGTATAGTAGTGTAACAGTGTGGTATAGTAGTGTAACATTGTGGTATAGTAGTGTAACAGTGTGGTATAGTAGCGTAACAGAATGGTATAGTGGTATAGTAGTGTAACAGCGTGGTATAGTAGTGTAATAGTGTGGTATAGTAGCGTAACAGAATGGTATAGTGGTATAGTAGTGCAACAGTGTGGTATAGTAGTGCAACAGTGTGGTACAGTAGTGTACCAGTGTGGTACAGTAGTGTACCAGTGTGGTACAGTAGTGTAACAGTGTGGTATAGTAATGTAACAGTGTGGTATAGTAGTGTAACAGTGTGGTATAGTAGTGTAACAGTGTGGTATAGTAGTGTAACAGTGTGGTATAGTAGTGTACCAGTGTGGTATAGTACTGTAACAGTGTGGTATAGCAGTGTACCAGTGTGGTATAGTACTGTAACAGTGTGGTATAGCAGTGTACCAGTGTGGTATAGCAGTGTAACAGTGTGGTATAGTAGTGTAACATTGTGGTATAGTAGTGTAACAGTGTGGTATAGTAGCGTAACAGAATGGTATAGTGGTATAGTAGTGTAACAGCGTGGTATAGTAGTGTAATAGTGTGGTATAGTAGCGTAACAGAATGGTATAGTGGTATAGTAGTGCAACAGTGTGGTATAGTAGTGCAACAGTGTGGTACAGTAGTGTACCAGTGTGGTACAGTAGTGTACCAGTGTGGTACAGTAGTGTAACAGTGTGGTATAGTAATGTAACAGTGTGGTATAGTAGTGTAACAGTGTGGTATAGTAGTGTAACAGTGTGGTATAGTAGTGTAACAGTGTGGTATAGTAGTGTAACAGTGTGGTATAGTAGTGTAACAGTGTGGTATAGTAGTGTACCAGTGTGGTATAGTACTGTAACAGTGTGGTATAGTAGTGTAACAGTGTGGTATAGTAGTGTAACATTGTGGTATAGTAGTGTAACATTGTGGTATAGTAGTGTAACAGTGTGGTATAGTAGTGTAACAGTGTGGTATAGTAGTGTAACAGTGTGGTATAGCAGTGTAACAGTGTGGTATAGCAGTGTAACAGTGTGGTATAGTAGTGTAACAGCGTGGTATAGTAGTGTAACAGCGTAGTATAGTAGTGTAACAGCGTGGTATAGCAGTGTAACAGCGTGGTATAGCAGTGTAACAGTGTTATAGTAGTGTAACAGTGTGGTATAGCAGTGTAACAGTGTGGTATAGTAGTGTACCAGTGTGGTATAGTAGTGTACCAGCGTGGTATAGTAGTGTACCAGCGTGGTATAGTAGTGTACCAGCGTGGTATAGTAGTGTACCAGCGTGGTATAGTAGTGTACCAGCGTGGTATAGTAGTGTAACAGTGTGGTATAGTAGTGTAATAGTGTGGTATAGTAGTGTAACAGTGTGGTATAGTAGTGTACCAGTGTGGTATAGTAGTGTACCAGTGTGGTATAGTACTGTAACAGTGTGGTATAGTACTGTAACATTGTGGTATAGTAGTGTAACATTGTGGTATAGTAGTGTAACATTGTGGTATAGTAGTGTAACAGTGTGGTATAGTAGCGTAACAGAATGGTATAGTGGTATAGTAGTGTAACAGCGTGGTATAGTAGTGTAATAGTGTGGTATAGTAGCGTAACAGAATGGTATAGTGGTATAGTAGTGCAACAGTGTGGTATAGTAGTGCAACAGTGTGGTACAGTAGTGTAACAGTGTGGTACAGTAGTGTACCAGTGTGGTATAGTAGTGTACCAGTGTGGTATAGTAGTGTAACAGTGTGGTATAGTAGTGTAACAGTGTGGTATAGTAGTGTAACAGTGTGGTATAGTAGTGTAACAGTGTGGTATAGTAGTGTAACAGTGTGGTATAGTAGTGTAATAGTGTGGTATAGTAGTGTAACAGTGTGGTATAGTACTGTAACAGTGTGGTATAGTACTGTAACAGTGTGGTATAGTACTGTAACAGTGTGGTATAGTGGTGTAACATTGTGGTATAGTAGTGTAACATTGTGGTATAGTAGTGTAACAGTGTGGTATAGTAGCGTAACAGAATGGTATAGTGGTATAGTAGTGTAACAGCGTGGTATAGTAGTGTAATAGTGTGGTATAGTAGCGTAACAGAATGGTATAGTGGTATAGTAGTGTAACAGCGTGGTATAGTAGTGTAACAGTGTGATATAGTAGTGTATCAGCGTGGTATAGTAGTGTACCAGTGTGGTCTAGTAGTGTAATAGTGTGGTCTAGTAGTGTAATAGTGTGGTCTAGTAGTGTAATAGTGTGGTCTAGTAGTGTAACAGTGTGGTATAGTAGTGTACCAGCGTGGTATAGTAGTGTACCAGCGTGGTATAGTAGTGTAACAGCGTGGTATAGTAGTGTAACAGGATGGTATAGCAGTGTAACAGTGTGGTATAGTAGTGTACCAGTGTGGTATAGTAGCATAACAGTGTGGTATAGTAGCGTACCAGTGTGGTATAGTAGTGTAACAGTGTGGTATAGTAGTGTAACAGTGTGGTATAGCAGTGTACCAGTGTGGTATAGCAGTGTAACAGTGTGGTATAGTAGTGTACCAGTGTGGTATAGTAGTGTACCAGTGTGGTATAGTAGTGTACCATTGTGGTATAGTAGTGTACCAGTGTGGTATAGCAGTGTAACAGTGTGGTATAGTAGTGTAACAGGGTGGTATAGTGGTATAGTAGTGTAACAGCGTGGTATAGTAGTGTACCAGTGTGGTATAGTAGTGTACCAGTGTGGTATAGTAGTGTACCAGTGTGGTATAGTAGTGTAACAGCGTGGTATAGTAGTGTAACAGTGTGGTATAGTAGTGTAACAGCGTAGTATAGTAGTGTACCAGTGTGGTATAGTAGTGTACCAGTGTGGTATAGTAGTGTACCAGTGTGGTATAGTAGTGTACCAGTGTGGTATAGTAGTGTAACAGCGTGGTATAGTAGCGTAACAGTGTGGTATAGTAGCGTAACAGTGTGGTATAGTAGCGTAACAGTGTGGTATAGTAGCGTAACAGCGTGGTATAGTAGCGTAACAGTGTGGTATAGTAGTGTAACAGTAATCTAACAGTATTGTAATAGTGCTGTACTAGTGCGGTATAGTATTGTAACAGTGTGGTATATATTGTGATAGTGTGGTATAGTATTGTAACAGTGTGGTATAGTATTGTAATAGTGTGGTATATACTGTAACATCATTGTAATACCACTGTAACAGTATTGTAACAGTACTCTAACAGTATTGTAATAGTACTGTAACATCATTGTAATATTGTAGTATTGTATTAGTATTGTGACCGTAGTGTAATAGTATAGTATTGTAACCGTAGTGTAATAGTAGTGTAACAGTACTGTAACAGTATTGTAATATTGTAGTCCGGTACCTTGGCCTTGCTGCTCTCACAGGACTGCAGGCTGGCTAGGATTTGGCTCTCGATGGCCTGGACCCAGGCGTCTCTCTCCTCGTACGAGGTAGCCTCAAAGTGCCACGTCTGGCCCGTCAAAGACACAATGGTCAACTCAAAGTTCTCCTCTTGTTCTGGAGGACAGAGGGATATAGGAAGGGAGAGAAAGAGGATCACTTTTAGGGTTGGTGGCATACACACACATATCATGCACTGTTACACATAACTAATGCACTGCTACACACACACACACACACATAATGCACTGCTACACACACACACACCTAATGCACTGCTACACACACACACACCTAATGCACTGCTACACACATACACACCTAATGCATTGCTACACACACACACACACCTAATGCACTGCTACACACACACACACACACACACACACACACACACACACACACACACACACACACACACACACACACACACACATAATGCACTGCTACACACACACACCTAATGCACTGCTACACACACACACACCTAATGCACTGCTATACACACACACACCTAATGCATTGCTTCACACACACACACACCTAATGCACTGCTACACACACACAAACACACCTAATGCACTGCTATACACACACACACCTAATGCACTGCTACACACACACAAACACACCTAATGCACTGCTATTCACACACACACCTAATGCACTGCTATACACACACACACCTAATGCACTGCTATACACACACACACCTAATGCACTGCTATACACACACACACCTAATGCACTGCTACACACACACACCTAATGCACTGCTACACACACACACCTAATGCACTGCTACACACACACACCTAATGCACTGCTACACACACACACCTAATGCACTGCTACACACACACACCTAATGCACTGCTACACACACACACACACCTAATGCATTGCTACACACACTGCCACACACACTGCCACACACACACACACACACACACACACACACACACACACACACACACACACACACACACACACACACACACACACACACACACACACATCTAATGCACTGACACACACACAGACACATCTAATGCACTGCCACACACACATCTAATGCACTGCCACACACACATCTAATGCACTGCCACACACACATCTAATGCACTGCCACACACACAAACCCAGCAAAAAATGAAACTTCCTTTTTCAGGACTCTGTCTTTCAAAGATAATTAGTAAAAATCCAAATAACTTCACAGATCTTCATTGTTTCCATGCTTGTTCAATGAACCATAAGCAATTAATGAACATGCATGCACCTGTGGAACGGTCGTTAAGACACTAACAGCTTTCAGACGGTAGGCAATTAAGGTCACAGTTATGAAAACTTAGGACACTAAAGAGGCCTTTCTACTGACTCTGAAAAACAACAAAGGAAAGATGCCCAGGGTCCCCGCTCATCTGCGTGAACATGCCTTAGGCATGCTGCAAGGAGGCATGAGAATTGCAGATGTGGCCAGGGCAATAAATTGCAATGTCCGTACTGTGAGACGCCTAAGACAGCGCTACAGGGAGACAGGACGGGCAGCTGATCGTCCTCGCAGCGGCAGACCACATGTAACAACACCTGCACAGGATCGGTACATCCAAACATCACACTTACGGGACAGGTACAGGATGGCAACAACAACAGCCCGAGTTACACCAGGAACGCACAATCCCTCCCCAGTGCTCAGTCTGCAATAGGCTGAGAGAGGCTGGACTGAGGGCTTGTAGGCCTGTTCTAAGGCAGGTCCTCACCAGACATCACCAGCAACTTCGTCGCCTATGAGCACAAACCCACCGTCGCTGGACCAGACAGGACTGGCAAAAAGTGCTCTTCAAGGTTTTGTCTCACCAGGGGTGATGGTCGGACTCGCGTTTACCGTCGAAGGAATGAGCGTTACACCGAGGCCTGTACTCTGGAGCGGGATCGATTTGGAGGTGGAGGGTCCGTCATGGTCTGGGGCGGTGTGTCACAGCATCATCGGAGTCAGCTTGTTGTCATTGCAGGCAATCTCAACGCTGTGCGTTACAAGGAAGACATCCTCCTCCCTCATGTGGTACCTTTCCTGTAGGCTTATCCTGACATTTCCCTCCAGCATGACAATGCCACTGTGCCAGTAAGTTCTCCTAACCTGCTACGTTAGTTCCCCTAACCTGCTACGTTAGTTCCCCTAACCTGCTACGTTAGTTCCCCTAACCTGCTACGTTAGTTCCCCTAACCTGCTACGTTAGTTCTCCTAACCTGCTACGTTAGTTCCCCTAACCTGCTACGTTAGTTCCCCTAACCTGCTACGTTAGTTCCCCTAACCTGCTACGTTAGTTCCCCTAACCTGCTACGTTAGTTCCCCTAACCTGCTACGTTAGTTCTCCTAACCTGCTACGTTAGTTCCCCTAACCTGCTACGTTAGTTCCCCTAACCTGCTACGTTAGTTCCCCTAACCTGCTACGTTAGTTCTCCTAACCTGCTACGTTAGTTCCCCTAACCTGCTACGTTAGTTCCCCTAACCTGCTACGTTAGTTCCCCTAAACTACTACGTTAGTTCCCCTAACCTGCTACGTTAGTTCCCCTAACCTGCTACGTTAGTTCTCCTAACCTGCTACGTTAGTTCCCTTAACCTGCTACGTTAGTTCCCTTAACCTGCTACGTTAGTTCCCTTAACCTGCTACGTTAGTTCCCCTAACCTGCTACGTTAGTTCTCCTAACCTGCTACGTTAGTTCCCCTAACCTGCTACGTTAGTTCCCCTAACCTGCTACGTTAGTTCTCCTAACCTGCTACGTTAGTTCCCCTAACCTGCTACGTTAGTTCCCCTAACCTGCTACGTTAGTTCCCCTAACCTGCTACGTTAATTCTCTTAACCTGTTACAAAAGTCACTTCTGTCTGTAGCTGTATTCCATCTAGTCAAAACCTTTTTCAGTGGAACAGAGCAGGACAGTCTGTCAGCTCTACCACAGATCCTAGTGACCTCTGGAACCCTCCACATCCGTCCCCCTCCGGCCAGGATATCCCCCCAATTACAGGCCCTGTGGCCCCCAGTGGCCACCCCAGGACCCTTAGCTATCAGCAGTCCAGAATAAAGGCCAGTCATTACAATCACAACCCCCCCTAGAGGGGAACACATGGGTCTGCTACCCAAACCTCACCCACCATAGGCTACATGGGGCCAATGAGGACTCTGTTTTAGAGAGAGTGACGCAGGCTCTTTCACAGTTAACGTCAAAACCCTGACATTGTGTGTGGGTCTCATTTGCGAGGTCACATTTGGAAGCTGTTAAGAACAAAAGGAGGGATTGAAGAAGAGGTGAAGTGGAGGAACATGGCAGGGTGGGAAGGGAGGGCACAGCTGGTTCTAACAAGAGACCCTCTGATGAGGGAGATCAGACACCAACCTGGTTCCGTTTACAATTTACTCCAATGAGAAGGACAGGGGGCCCAATTACATAATGAGGAGCCAATCAGCCCCCTCCTCACCCCCCATCAGCCCTCCAGCATGTGCTAATCAGAGGGCTTCTCAATAGGACTACCTGAGGAACCGGTGTGGGCAGCAGCACCACGGTCTTGTAGTGACTGACTTGTCATCAGTAGAAGCTAGCTACATTAGTGGTAGCTGCGTTAACGGCTTATGGCTCTGGAGTGCATGAAACCTATATAGTTCAAATAATACATTCCAGCACTAGTGAAGCAGTTCGAATAGACTAGTAATCACTGACAGCTTTGTGATGTGTTCTGTCTGGGAGTGGAGGTCTGATCACCTCCCTGGGAGAAGATTACAAGATTAATCAGCCGACAAAAGGGAGAACGGCCAGAGAGAGAGAGAGAGAGAGAGAGAGAAGGAGAGAGTCAGGCTGGAGGAGCCAAAACATTTACTCCTATCCTCCTTTTCCTCACTCACTCATTTAGCTAATTGGCTTCCTCTCAGAGACCAGTGAAGCTGAAGTTCCCTTCTGGCTTCAGTGTTCAGACCCACAATGAAAGACCTTTGTCTCCCTACATATCTCTCTGCCTGTCTAAGGATGGGAGGATAGGCCCTGTGGCTAAATAAGTTAGAAACCTGAAGAGCCTTTAACTTCCTGCATGGGTAAAGAGATGTTGCAGGCCCGTCTCACTGTCTTTACATTACATGATTCATCTGAAATAACCTCTTCCATCTCGTCCTACAACCTTAAAGCTTATTTTCATCTTAGAGACATAACTACAGTTGAAGACCTAAAGTATTCCTGCAGAGGTCAAATAATGTCCCTAAAGAGGCCTATAGGATGTGTCTCTCCCTATTTGTGTAAGAGAGCTCCTGGGACTGTGATGCCGTCTCGTCCTAGATTGGGCCCCACCCCTCAAACGCTGACAAGCCCTGTGGGGTCAGGAACAATGTTCTCATCATAATTAAATGTTCCTGCTTTTCTCTGCAGAGGGGGAGAGAGGGGGTGGTTGTTTGACAATTATGGAAACCAACAATGCAGAAAGCCGAGCCCAGCTAGCCGAGGCATAAATTAATACTGTTCCAACCCCCATCGCTCCTCCCCCTCCTCATTCTCAAGTCGATTAATGAATTTCAAAATAAAAATGAAAGGGCATTAGGCTGTGCAATTGTGTAACCCCCCTTTCTAACACTCCCACCCCCAATTTTCCTCTGCAAACCCTGAAATGAGGTGGCCATTACTGGGAGGCCCACTGAGTCATGAGTCATGACAGGCTGCCTCAGCCTGTCTCCTACACTGCCCGGATATACCACATCCTGTCTGTCTCCTACACTGCCCTGATATACCACATCCTGTCTGTCTCCTACACTGCCCTGATATACCACAGTATGTCTGTCTCCTTCACTGCCCTGATATACCAAATCCTGTCTGTCTCCTATACGTCTCTGATATACCACATCCTGTCTGTCTCCTACACTGCCCTGATATACCACATCCTGTCTGTCTCCTACACTGCCCTGATATACCACAGTCTGTCTGTCTCCTATACTGCCCTGATATACCACATCCTGTCTGTCTCCTACACTGCCCTGATATACCACAGTCTGTCTGTCTCCTACACTGCCCTGATATACCACATCCTGTCTGTCTCCTATACGTCTCTGATATACCACATCCTGTCTGTCTCCTACACTGCCCTGATATACCACATCCTGTCTGTCTCCTACACTGCCCTGATATACCACATCCTGTCTGTCTCCTACACTGCCCTGATATACCACATCCTGTCTGTCTCCTACACTGCCCTGATATACCACAGTCTGTCTGTCTCCTACACTGCCCTGATATACCACAGTCTGTCTGTCTCCTACACTGCCCTGATATACCACATCCTGTCTGTCTCCTACACTGCCCTGATATACCACATCCTGTCTGTCTCCTATACTGCCCTGATATACCACATCCTGTCTGTCTCCTACACTGCCCTGATATACCACATCCTGTCTGTCTCCTACACTGCCCTGATATACCACATCCTGTCTGTCTCCTACACTGCCCTGATATACCACATCCTGTCTGTCTCCTACACTGCCCTGATATACCACAGTCTGTCTGTCTCCTACACTGCCCTGATATACCACATCCTGTCTGTCTCCTATACGTCTCTGATATACCACATCCTGTCTGTCTCCTACACTGCCCTGATATACCACATCCTGTCTGTCTCCTACACTGCCCTGATATACCACATCCTGTCTGTCTCCTATACGTCTCTGATATACCACATCCTGTCTGTCTCCTACACTGCCCTGATATACCACATCCTGTCTGTCTCCTACACTGCCCTGATATACCACATCCTGTCTGTCTCCTACACTGCCCTGATATACCACATCCTGTCTGTCTCCTACACTGCCCTGATATACCACATCCTGTCTGTCTCCTACACTGCCCTGATATACCACATCCTGTTTGTCTCCTACACTGCCCTGATATACCACAGTCTGTCTGTCTCCTACACTGCCCTGATATACCACAGTCTGTCTGTCTCCTACACTGCCCTGATATACCACATCCTGTCTGTCTCCTACACTGCCCTGATATACCACATCCTGTCTGTCTCCTACACTGCCCTGATATACCACAGTCTGTCTGTCTCCTATACTGCCCTGATATACCACATCCTGTCTGTCTCCTATACTGCCCTGATATACCACATCCTGTCTGTCTCCTACACTGCCCTGATATACCACAGTCTGTCTGTCTCCTATACTGCCCTGATATACCACATCCTGTCTGTCTCCTATACTGCCCTGATATACCACATCCTGTCTGTCTCCTACACTGCCCTGATATACCACATCCTGTCTGTCTCCTACACTGCCCTGATATACCACTGTCTGTCTGTCTCCTACACTGCCCTGATATACCACATCCTGTCTGTCTCCTACACTGCCCTGATATACCACATCCTGTCTGTCTCCTACACTGCCCTGATATACCACAGTCTGTCTGTCTCCTACACTGCCCTGATATACCACATCCTGTCTGTCTCCTACACTGCCCTGATATACCACATCCTGTCTGTCTCCTACACTGCCCTGATATACCACATCCTGTCTGTCTCCTATACTGCCCTGATATACCACATCCTGTCTGTCTCCTACACTGCCCTGATATACCACATCCTGTCTGTCTCCTACACTGCCCTGATATACCACTGTCTGTCTGTCTCCTACACTGCCCTGATATACCACTGTCTGTCTGTCTCCTACACTGCCCTGATATACCACATCCTGTCTGTCTCCTACACTGCCCTGATATACCACATCCTGTCTGTCTCCTATACTGCCCTGATATACCACATCCTGTCTGTCTCCTACACTGCCCTGATATACCACATCCTGTCTGTCTCCTACACTGCCCTGATATACCACAGTCTGTCTGTCTCCTACACTGCCCTGATATACCACATCCTGTCTGTCTCCTACACTGCCCTGATATACCACATCCTGTCTGTCTCCTACACTGCCCTGATATACCACATCCTGTCTGTCTCCTACACTGCCCTGATATACCACAGCCTGTGTTTGTCTGTCTCCTATACGTCTCTGATATACCACAGCCTGTGTCTGTCTGTCTGTCTCCTATACGTCTCTGATATACCACAGCCTGTGTCTGTCTGTCTCCTATCTGTCTCTGATATACCACAGCCTGTGTCTGTCTGTCTCCTATACGTCTCTGATATACCACAGCCTGTGTCTGTCTGTCTCCTATACGTCTCTGATATACCACAGCCTGTGTCTGTCTGTCTCCTATACGTCTCTGATAAACCACAGCCTGTGTCTGTCTGTCTCCTATACGTCTCTGATATACCACAGCCTGTGTCTGTCTGTCTCCTATACGTCTCTGATATACCACAGCCTGTGTCTGTCTGTCTCCTATACGTCTCTGATAAACCACAGCCTGTGTCTGTCTCCTATACGTCTCTGATATAGCGCAGTCTGAATTGAAACCTGTCCGGCAGTGTGAGAAGGCCCTTGGTTAGATTTGATATGTGTATCACAACATAAGCTATCTGTTAACCTGATATTTCTCAAAGGGAAATGGCACTCACACACACTGATGTATAATACACATCAGCCTTTATTTGATATACTCTTTCAGGCACACACGCAGGGACACACACTCACACTCTCCGTCGCCCCACCACTCGTAGTAATCACACCACTGCTCTGAGCTACAGGGGAGAGCGAGAGAGAGCAGAGAGAGAGAGTGGTGCTGTCGTCGGGGCAATTTGTGAACTCTGACATGGCCAATCTAACAGCACAACAATACACACCCAAATATAATATAGACCCTTCACCAATTCCAGGCAGTAGAGGAAAGGCAGCACTAAAAACATGTGGATGGACCAGGACTTAGGCCCAGGCCCTGCAAGAGTAACCCAAGAGAGAGAGTGTGTATGTGGGGTTGGGGTGGGTCTGCAATGAGGGGGGAGGATGCGTCTGGGAAAAGGAGAGGGGGAAGGAGGGGGGGGTGAGGCCCAGGAAACAGAAATTAAAAGCCTTAAATGTCAGTGCACACAGTATTGCTTGGTGAAACAGGTCATTACTCCCTGTAGTATTACCACCATTTTACAGCATTAATAACCTGGAAAATAGTGCAGCAATTGTTCACGTCTCAATAAATAAATATTTATTTCTTATTGAACAAGTACATAATATAAAAAGGGGGGGGGGGTGGCCAATGGAATATAGGGAACTCTTCCTGCTGTTGATTATGATGCCTGATGCTGTCCATCACATACAGTAAAAACAATGAGCCACGAGTTAAGTTGGAGACTGCCGAAGCACAGGGGGGAAAGTCACAAGGCACCACACACACACACACACACACCGTGACGTCCATGACACCAGAGAGAGCGCATGCTCCAGGCTGCTCTGTGTGTCTAAAGTGTCTTACTTGGCAGTGAGAGGGGGACGGGAGGGGCAGAGGAAAGTACACATGGACATGAGGCGCAAACATGTCCACTGAGACAGGTCAAAGGGCAAAGATGGAGACAGGTGGACATTGTGGAGTGGAAGGCTGCCATCTTGGGTGTGTGAATTCTCTCCATCATGGTGGGTTAACAAGTCAGTTAGTTAGTTACCTTCCCAGTTGCTGTTACTCTCTCCATCATGGTGGGTTAACCAGTCAGTTAGTTAGTTACCTTCCCAGTTACTGTTACTCTCTCCATCATGGTGGGTTAACCTCTCTCCATCATGGTGGGTTAACCAGTCAGTTAGTTAGTTAGTTACCTTCCCAGTTGCTGTTACTCTCTCCATCATGGTGGGTTAACCAGTCAGTTAGTTAGTTACCTTCCCAGTTACTGTTACTCTCTCCATCATGGTGGGTTAACCAGCCAGTTAGTTAGTTACCTTCCCAGTTGCTGATACTCTCTCCATCATGGGGGGTTAACCAGTCAGTTAGTTAGTTACCTTCCCAGTTACTGTTACTCTCTCCATCATGGTGGGTTAACCAGTCAGTTAGTTAGTTACCTTCCCAGTTACTGTTACTCTCTCCATCATGGTGGGTTAACCAGTCAGTTAGTTAGTTACCTTCCCAGTTACTGTTACTCTCTCCATCATGGTGGGTTAACCAGTCAGTTAGTTACCTTCCCAGTTACTGTTACTCTCTCCATCATGGTGGGTTAACCAGACAGTTAGTTAGTTACCTTCCCAGTTACTGTTACTCTCTCCATCATGGTGGGTTAACCAGTCAGTTAGTTAGTTACCTTCCCAGTTGCTGTTACTCTCTCCATCATGGTGGGTTAACCAGTCAGTCAGTTAGTTAGTTACCTTCCCAGTTACTGTTACTCTCTCCATCATGGGGGGTTAACCAGTCAGTTAGTTAGTTACCTTCCCAGTTACTGTTACTCTCTCCATCATGGTGGGTTAACCAGACAGTTAGTTAGTTACCTTCCCAGTTGCTGTTACTCTCTCCATCATGGTGGGTTAACCAGTCAGTTAGTTAGTTACCTTCCCAGTTGCTGTTACTCTCTCCATCATGGTGGGTTAACAAGTCAGTTAGTTAGTTACCTTCCCAGTTGCTGTTACTCTCTCCATCATGGTGGGTTAACAAGTCAGTTAGTTAGTTACCTTCCCAGTTGCTGTTACTCTCTCCATCATCCAATTTGTAAGTCGCTCTGGATAAGAGCGTCTGCTAAATGACTTAAATGTAAATGTAAATGGTGGGTTAACCAGTCAGTTAGTTAGTTACCTTCCCAGTTACTGTTACTCTCTCCATCATGGTGGGTTAACCAGTCAGTTAGTTAGTTACCTACCCAGTTACTGTTACTCTCTCCATCATGGTGGGTTAACCAGTCAGTTAGTTAGTTACCTTCCCAGTTACTGTTACTCTCTCCATCATGGTGGGTTAACCAGCCAGTTAGTTAGTTACCTTCCCAGTTGCTGATACTCTCTCCATCATGGTGGGTTAACCAGTCAGTTAGTTAGTTACCTTCCCAGTTACTGTTACTCTCTCCATCATGGTGGGTTAACCAGTCAGTTAGTTAGTTACCTTCCCAGTTACTGTTACTCTCTCCATCATGGTGGGTTAACCAGTCAGTTAGTTACCTTCCCAGTTACTGTTACTCTCTCCATCATGGTGGGTTAACCAGTCAGTCAGTTAGTTAGTTACCTTCCCAGTTACTGTTACTCTCTCCATCATGGTGGGTTAACCAGTCAGTTAGTTAGTTACCTTCCCAGTTACTGTTACTCTCTCCATCATGGTGGGTTAACCAGTCAGTTAGTTAGTTACCTTCCCAGTTGCTGTTACTCTCTCCATCATGGTGGGTTAACCAGTCAGTTAGTTAGTTACCTTCCCAGTTGCTGTTACTCTCTCCATCATGGTGGGTTAACCAGTCAGTTAGTTACCTTCCCAGTTACTGTTACTCTCTCCATCATGGTGGGTTAACCAGTCAGTTAGTTAGTTACCTTCCCAGTTACTGTTACTCTCTCCATCATGGTGGGTTAACCAGTCAGTTAGTTACCTTCCCAGTTACTGTTACTCTCTCCATCATGGTGGGTTAACCAGTCAGTTAGTTAGTTACCTTCCCAGTTGCTGATACTCTCTCCATCATGGTGGGTTAACCAGTCAGTTAGTTAGTTACCTTCCCAGTTACTGTTACTCTCTCCATCATGGTGGGTTAACCAGCCAGTTAGTTAGTTACCTTCCCAGTTACTGTTACTCTCTCCATCATGGTGGGTTAACCTCTCTCCATCATGGTGGGTTAACCAGTCAGTCAGTTAGTTAGTTACCTTCCCAGTTACTGTTACTCTCTCCATCATGGTGCGTTAACCTCTCTCCATCATGGTGGGTTAACCAGTCAGTCAGTTAGTTAGTTACCTTCCCAGTTACTGTTACTCTCTCCATCATGGTGGGTTAACCAGTCAGTTAGTTAGTTACCTTCCCAGTTACTGTTACTCTCTCCATCATGGTGGGTTAACCTCTCTCCATCATGGTGGGTTAACCAGTCAGTTAGTTAGTTACCTTCCCAGTTGCTGTTACTCTCTCCATCATGGTGGGTTAACCAGTCAGTTAGTTAGTTACCTTCCCAGTTGCTGATACTCTCTCCATCATGGTGGGTTAACCAGTCAGTTAGTTAGTTACCTTCCCAGTTGCTGATACTCTCTCCGTCATGGTGGGTTAACCAGTCAGTTAGTTAGTTACCTTCCCAGTTGCTGTTACTCTCTCCATCATGGTGGGTTAACCAGACAGTTAGTTAGTTACCTTCCCAGTTGCTGTTACTCTCTCCATCATGGTGGGTTAACCAGACAGTTAGTTAGTTACCTTCCCAGTTACTGTTACTCTCTCCATCACGGTGGATTAACCAGTCAGTTAGTTACCTTCCCAGTTGCTGTTACTGTATATGTTACGCAGACTACCGACGCGGTTAAGTTTCCACGCTTGATGTTTGGCTGCGTCCCGACGGGCAGCAGGATGAGAGATGGAGAGAAGAGGACAGCGTAGAAGAATGAAGACGACACAAATATAAAGACTAAAAAAGGATCAAGGAAAAAAGGTGTAATCAACCAGCAACACTAGAGGGGGAGGAGTCAGGTGTAATCAACCAGCAACACTAGAGGGGGAGGAGTCAGGTGTAATCAACCAGCAACACTAGAGGGGGAGGAGTCAGGTGTAATCAACCAGCAGCACAAGAGGGGGAGGAGTCAGGTGTAATCAACCAGCAGCACTAGAGGAGGAGTCAGGTATAATCAACCAGCAACACTAGAGGGGGAGGAGTCAGGTGTAATCAACCAGCAGCACAAGAGGGGGAGGAGTCAGGTGTAATCAACCAGCAACACTAGAGGGGGAGGAGTCATGTGTAATCAACCAGCAGCACTAGAGGGGGATGAGTCAGATGTAATCAACCAGCAACACCAGAGGGGGAGGAGTCAGGTGTAATCAACCAGCAGCACTAGAGGGGGAGGAGTCAGGTGTAATCAACCTGCAACACTAGAGGGGGAGGAGTCAGGTGTAATCAACCAGCAACACTAGAGGAGGAGGAGTCAGGTGTAATCAACCAGCAGCACTAGAGGGGGAGGAGTCAGGTGTAATCAACCAGCAGCACTAGAGGGGGAGGAGTCAGGTGTAATCAACCAGCAACACTAGAGGAGGAGTCAGCTGTAATCAACCAGCAGCATTAAAGTGGGAGGAGTCATGAGCTGGGCATGGACTTGTGTGGGAGGGGCTAAGGTGAGTTGCAGTGACAAATCACAAGTCAGCTGTAGAAGCCACACAGGAACAGTTGAAGCTGAACAGTACTGCCTTAACATCATTCACAGAGACTTCTAATTTACCATGACAACCTGGCAGTGGCATGTGCACAGAATGAAAACTCAAAAAATATATAGAAAAAGTCGAATAGAACTGGTTTAAAAAAATAGATGTAAAACAAATCCAAGCTAAGAAAAGGTTAACAGAGGGGGGCAGAGGGGTAAAATGTTCCTCTCTCCCACTGAAGGTGTTCAGGTCCTAGACTATGTGACTTCTGCTTTCACCTTCTATAATGAGGTACATACTCCACTCTAAATACACACTTATTCCCCCTCGCGTCTCGCCCCTGAACCCTCACAGCCCCCCCCCACGCTACTGTTATTTTCCCAACATCCCCCGAGGCTACGAAGAACATTTGCTACACAACGATATCAGAAGAGAAAGTACATGTATTCACCGGTCCCCCACGACAGCACAGGAAAAGGGAACATTCCGGTAATGGGTGTGTGAGGTTTAAATGTTAGACTGCTTGTACGAGCCTCGGCCTTATTGTCCTTCAAGGCGCTATTTTCCCACACACAGGAACCTGGAGCAATCACAAAGAAATACCCCAATATATGTTCAAGTAATTTACATCTGCACCCACACACTGCAGTGTGTGTGTGTGTGTGTGTGTGTGTGTGTGTGTGTGACGTCTAAAATATTTGGGTCCTTTGTACATCCAACGAATGAGGGTCTTCTGCATGGGAAAGACCACCTGGGACCTTTAACAAGTTGACCTTTAGTGTCACACCTGCTGTACCTCTATGGCTACAAAGTGACCTTAATTATCTTCCATTTTAGGGAAATGGCCAAAGCGTTTCAGCAGACCCACCTACCCTCTGAGGGCTAAATGATAGATGCATCAAGATGCTTCAGTCACAACCCAGACCACACCCACTTCTGCTCTCTTTAACAACCTGTGTGGAATGAATCCCCCAATCACACAGTCTGCTATCTAATCACCTGATCCTTTGATCGCATACCAGATCATAGAGAGCGTTTTGTCCTGACTGACTAACATCCATCTCCTCTCCAGGAATGCCTCTTTCTCACTCCAGGAGGGAGGGACCTGCAGCTGGTCTGCTGCGCTGTGTGAGGCCCCATCTCCACCTCCCATCTCAAAGGGGCCAAAGGGGCGCTTTCATGATCCCTGTCTCCCATCTGAGGAGGGCCACAGGGAGGCTTTCATGTCGCCAGTCTCGAATCTGAGGGCCAACTTTGGTATCTCCAGCAGGCTCGCGGTCAGATCACCTTTCAAAGGTCCCGCGCAGCGAGGAGCCGGAACCCGCGCTGTAGTGTATGTAACCAGGGGGTGCTAGGCAACGAACTAACGAGGTGCTCTTACAGAGAGGCAGTTAATTGTGGGGCTGTGATCGACGGAGCACACAGGGAAGGAGTGATACACCTGATACAGGTGGCTGTGAAAGAGAGGAAAGGGGGGAGGAGAGGGATGGGGGAGGAGAGGGATGGAGGGGTAGAGATTGGGGGGTCTCCACGCGTCAAGCATGTGGGGGAGGGGGGGTGGCAGGAAGAAAGGAAGAGGATGAGTGGCATCTTTGTTTTAGGGAGAGAGGGAAAGAGAGGGAGGGAGGAAGGGGGAGGGAGAGGAGAGGGAGGGAGGGAGCAAGTAGCTTTTCATTAGAAATAAAAGGATTCCCTGTTTTAGCCATATAGGAATCCTGCTGTTTCCTCACAACCTTAAATGGATACTTCAGGATGTTGGCAATTAAGCCCTTTATCTACTTCCCCAGAGTCCAATGAAGTTGTGGATACCATTTTTAGGTGCCTGCGTGCAGTTTGAAGGACGTTGCTAACTAGCGTTGGCACAATGACTGGAAGTCTATGGTAACCGCTAGCATGCTAACAGACTTCCAGGCATTGTGTTAACTGAAGTAGCCCTTTCAGTTCACACACACACACACACGAGTGTGCATGCACATGCACACACGGAAAGCAGGGTGAGTATAATTTAATATCAATTGTAGATTTTTTTATGTAAATTTACTAACATCTGAAGGAGAAAGAAAACAGAAGAAAAGAGAAATAGAAAACAGAGAGAGCGACATGGAGATGGAGACCAGATAGATGAAAGAGAAAGAGAGAGGAAAGAGAGACATGGAGAGAAGGAGAGACGAGAGAGGAAAGAGACCAGGAGAGACGAAAGAGAGACAAGGAGAGATGAGAGAGACATGGAAAGAGGAGAGAGAGCGAGAGGAAAGAGAGATGAGAGGGAGAGAGACGACATGGAGAGAGAGAGAGCTTTGTAGAGAGGAGAGAGACATGGAGAGAGAGAGACATGGAGAGAGAGAGGAGATAGGAAAGAGAGAGACATGGAGGAAAGAGAGAGACATGGAGAGATAGTCAGAGTGACGTATAACCTCACGGTGGCCCTACCTGGTCTAAAGGAGAAGGAGCGGTGAGGGTGCGGACGGACCAGTGTGGAGCAGAGGGCGGCGCGCCCCGGCCCCTCACCTCATGAATAACGGGTGTGTGTGACAGGCTGATACTTCATCTGGGTCGTGGTGTGACAGGCGTAGAGAGGCCCCACGCTGTCGCGTGGTGCTTAATGGCTAAATTGGGAGACTGTTACTAATCGCTTATTGAATAATGAAAGTGCCACAGCTGATAAAAGATTTCAATACGGTGGATTATTTATAATATTTCACTTAAGTGCCCCGCTGACGAATGGGGCGAAGGGGCTGCACAGAGGCCGGCTGGCTGGGGGAGCGTCTCACAATGCTCGGCCTTCGGGAAAAGTGTGCTGAGTTGGGGGTATGAAGGAAGCATGCTCCACCTCAAACATTTTTTTTAATAAAGTGTGTAACACAAGGAATTCATCCACAATGAGTAACGATTACTTGGCTATATACACGGGGTACCAGTACCAAGCCAATGATAACTTGGCTATATACACGGGGTACCAGTACCGAGCCAATGATAACTTGGTTATATACACAGGGTACCAGTAGGGAGTCAATGTGCAGGGGTACGAGGTAATTGAGGTAGATATGTATATATAGGTAGAGAAAGTGACTAGACAACAGGATGATAATAAACTGTAACAGCAGCGTATGATGAGTCAAAAGAGTTTGTATAAAATTGGTCAATGCAGATAGCTATTGGTTAACTATTTATCTACCCAGATTAAATATTTAGCAGTCTTATGGCTTGGGGGTAGAAGCTGTTCAGGGTCCTGTTGGATCCAGACTTGGTGCATTGGTACTTGCCGGATGCCAAGCAGTTGCCATATCAAGAGGTGATGCAGCCAGTCAAGATGCTCTCAATGGTGCAGCTTGTAGAACCTTTTGAGGATCTGAGGGGCTATGCAGAATCTGTTCAGCCTCCTGAGGGGGAAGAGGCG
Organism: Salvelinus fontinalis; assembly: GCF_029448725.1. Classification (NCBI taxonomy): domain Eukaryota; kingdom Metazoa; phylum Chordata; class Actinopteri; order Salmoniformes; family Salmonidae; genus Salvelinus; species Salvelinus fontinalis. The sequence goes on from NW_026600283.1 coordinate 129,786, forward strand.
TTGTTGTGCTCTCTTCATGGACCATGATAATTCCATAGTGATGTGGACAAAGAACTTCAAGCTCGTCAAGCCCGTCAGGAAATCCAGGATCCAGTTGCAGAGGCAGGTGTTTGGGTCCTTAGCATAGTGATGAGCTTGGAGTGGACTATGGTGTTGAACGCTGAGCTGCAGTCAATAAACAGCATTCTCACGTAGGTGCTCCTTTTGTCCAGGTGAGAAAGGACAGTGTGGAGTGTAATAGAAATTGCATCATCTCTGGATCTGTTGGGGCGGTATGCAAATTGGAATTGGTTCATGGTGTCTGGGATGATGGTTTGATGTGAGCCATGACCAGCCTTTCAGCGCATATCATGGCTACAGATGTGAATGCTACAGGGCGATAGTCATTTAGACTGGTTACCTTGGTGTTCTTGAGTACAGGGACTATGGTGGCCTGCTTGAAACATGAAGGTAAGTTTAGACACTTGCCAGCTGGTCAGCGAATGCCTGTCCTGGTAATCCACCTGACACTGCGGCCTTGTGAATGCTCCGAGTACCTGTCCTGGTAATCCACCTGACCCTGCGGCCTTGTGAATGCTAACCTGTTTAAAGTAGGGATGCACCGATATGACATTTTTGGCCAATACCGATATCTGATATTTTCCTTGCCAAAACAAAACCGATATCTGATATTTTCCTTGTCAAAACCAAACAAAACCGATATCTGCTATTTTCCTTGCCAAAACAAAACTATACTTAAGTTTTTGCGGACTTTTAAGCATTCTAGCACAGTTAAACAGTTGGCATTTACGTATGTCCCCATTACCAGTAAAACATAATCAAAACCTATTTCTTTCACTTACTTGCTGTGCTGTTTAATTCTTTTTCATCATACATGTCAAGCAGTGAAGTTTCAGCTCTGTCTGTCCGTGGACTCTCTTCCTCGGTGCGCACTGTCACTGTGTCCATTTCTAACTTGTCCAGCTGTGTCTAACATTTCAGGAAAATCCTAATTCTTGTCTGCATCGAAGTAGCGGTCCTTGTACCTAGCATCGAGCATGGTGGCGACACAGTAGAGGCTCCGAGAAAATGCCACCGAATCGCGAGTTGACAGCCTCTTGTAGAGTACTTTTGCAAGTTTTAACCCCACGGTCTATGTCGGCAGTTTTGTTGAGCAGGCGTTTCAATGCAATGACAGAGGGGTATCACGTCTGCTGCAGACGCAGTTGATGAGCTTATTTCTCCAGTCAGTTGTTTGAATGGAGCTAGGAGTGTGTTCATGTTTCCAAGTTTCAAACATGTTCTCAAATGCCATTGAAACGGCAGCAGCGGTATGACAAGCAGCACATTCATCAGCATGAAATACGACTTTCCTCAGTACGAAATCCTCGTTGACCCACTGTGCTGTCAGACTCAGCATGCTCATGGGGCTGACATCGCTGGTCCAAATGTCAGTCGTGAAGCTAATAGCAGTAACGCCCATAGCAAGTAGCTCATAGATGTTGATTTCAACAATACTGTGTAACTACGGTAGGGCAACATCTGAAAAATAGCGCCTACCGGGGTTTGAGATGCTCGACCAGTGGGCGAAAGCCAACATCACCCACGACAAAGAATGGTTGATTGTCAAGGGCAATGAATTCCATTATCTTGGCGTTAATGGATTTCGCCTTTTGAGTTGTCTCGCTGAAATGTTCTTACTCTTTCAAATGACTGCTCGACTTGAACTTGTTTGGCTGTTGGAAGTGTACACTTAGTATTTTTCTGCTTTTGCTCTGTGCAGCACTGTATTTTTTTTTGCGTCATTACGTCATATACCTATGTTATATAGGTATGCACGTCAGCTTTGACACCAGTTTTGCACATCGGCGTTAAACTAGACATCGGACCGATGCCGATGTTGGTATTTCTAGCTAATATCGGCCGATTCTAATATGCTTACCGATATGTCGTCCATCCCTAGTTTAAAGGTGTTACTTCGGCTACGGAGAACGTGGTCACACAGTCATCCGGAACAGCTGGTGCACTCATGGTTTAGTGTTGCTTGCCTCGAAGCGAGCATAGAAGGTATTTAGCTCGCTTGACAGATGAAAACTCTCTTGGTAAATAGTATGGTCTACAGCTTATCATGTGGTATTCTAACTCAGGCGAGCAGAACCTCGAGACTTCCTTAATTTTAGAGATTGCGCACCAGCTGTTGATAAGAAAGAAAGAGACACCACCTCCCCTGAGCTTCCCCGATGCCACTGCTCTGTTCTGCCGCTGTATAGAAAAACAACCTTGATTTATATTTATCATGTCCTTGTTCAGCCACGACTCAGAGAAACATAGGATATTAAAGTTCTTCAGATCAGGTTGACAGGATAGTCTCGAACGGCGCTCATCCAGTTTATTCTCCAGTGATTGCACGTTCGCCAATAGCACGGCGGGTAGAGGTGGTTTATCCACTCTCCGATATAGTCTCGTACATGTATCCTGCACGCCGGCCTCTACAGCGCCTGTCTCCTCCTCCTTCGTGTCTGGGCTTTGGTGCCTGGTCCGGGATGATCAATATAAGTTTCACCTCGTCCAAATCAAGGTTAGCGATAGCTGTTCTGAAGTCCAGAAGCTCTTTTACGGTCATAGGAAACGATGGCGAAAATATTAAATACAAAAAACTACTGCTACTACTGCCAGTCCCATTCTAACTATGAAGGAGATTGGACAAATATTAAATCAGTTTCAAGAGTGAAGATATGAACCAGTCGCTGGACGCCTTTGGTAGTTTCATAAAGCACGCTGGGTGCTACAATGATTTCCAACGGTGTCAGAACACTCACCTCAGATAAACACACATGAGCAGCACTCATAGTAATTTCAATTAATTAATTTCCTACAAAAAATAGCCTATTTGCAAGCTAGGTGAAATATATTACACATTCAGCCCCCTACATTATAATGTCCCATTCCCAGTAATGTCTATCTGCTCCAGTATTCCTCCCAGTCCCAGCCAGCCAGCCAGCCAGCAGGAGAGGAGATGGAGTGACCCCAGACAGTGACAGAAGACAGGCACTTGTCTTGTCAGCCACGTGATTCCCTCTGATGGAAGTGCTACACATTACATCACACATCTGCTACCAACTCTGCATCTGTTCCCCTCCCATTCACAATGGTGGGTGACGTTTTGTGTGTGTGTGTGTGTGTGTGTGTATGTGCGCATGAGTGAGGATGCATCAGTGTGTTTGAGCCTATAAACCTGTGTATCCACAAGTAAACGTGTGTGCTAAAAAGCAATCCATTCAGTGCCATTCATTGTGACAGAGTACTATGTCATGTTTACTATTAGCAGTGCTGAAAACACACATCTGACTGACAGACAGAAAGAACGAGAGGAGGAATGGAGGGATGAGAGAAAAGAATGGAGAACCCCCTTCCACAAGCAGAGTGATGTCAGGGGGCTCGTGGGAATACATGGCTGCGTTTCCCATACCTGTTCCTACGGCAACATACGGTGCCTTATCATATTCAAATGCCTTGTTTCATTCATTTAATGTACCATTTATTTATCTGGTTTAATATCATTGGAATAAAATCTCTTTAAAAGAGTTACCTGGTCCAAGACAGCTAAAGGGTAAGACAAGTCAGATATTAAGCCATCGTTGACAATCATTAGTTATCGAAAATCAATAGGTTAATCATAGTTTTGTACTTCCTAGGTTTGTTGCTCCATTCTTTTCCAGACGCATTCATTCAATAGCAGAGCAGCTTAGCACCTAGGACCCAGTTAGTGTATAGCCTAGGTGCTTGTTAGCTAGGGGGAGCGTTTTAGCGGACGGACCAGGGCTGGAAAACGGAGAGGGGAGGGGAGATGGCGTTACCTTCCGCAGTACCAGAGAGGCCGTCGGCTTTGAAGTTGCTGGTGCTCTTCTTCCGCCGGTGCTTCTTGCGGTTGGCGTGCGGCGAGGGGGGCGGGTCCATCTTAGGGCTGGTGGTGTTGGAGATGGAGGGGCTGGAGCACACAGACTCTCCCAGACCCGTGTCTGCAGGGAAAGAGACAGACCGTTAGATAATACTGCTTCTCGACAACAAGAAGATGGAAGCAATGAAGGACCAGAAATACTTTTGAAAATATGTTGAGTACGCAAGAGTAAACAGCAACTAGGGCTGTGAAGGTCATTGAATAACCGTGTAACTGATGGTTATGGATAAAGACTTTCATGAAAATGCTAGACGCGGGGGTGTTCAGCTCTATAGACTACGCTAGACGCGGGGGTGTTCAGCTCTATAGGCTACGCTAGACGCGGGGGTGTTCAGCTCTATAGGCTACGCTAGACGCGGGGGTGTTCAGCTCTATAGGCTACGCTAGACGCGGGGGTGTTCAGCTCTATAGGCTACGCTAGACGCGGGGGTGTTCAGCTCTACAGACTACGCTAGACGCGGTGGTGTTCAGCTCTACAGGCTACGCTAGACGCGGGGGTGTTCAGCTCTATAGACTATGCTAGATGCGGGGGTGTTCAGCTCTACAGACTACGCTAGACGCGGGGGTGTTCAGCTCTATAGGCTACGCTAGACGCGGGGGTGTTCATCTCTACAGGCTACGCTAGACGCGGGGGTGTTCAGCTCTATAGGCTACGCTAGACGCGGGGGTGTTCAGCTCTACAGGCTACGCTAGACGCGGGGGTGTTCAGCTCTACAGGCTACGCTAGACGCGGGGGTGTTCAGCTCTACAGGCTACGCTAGACGCGGGGGTGTTCAGCTCTACAGGCTACGCTAGACGCGGGGGTGTTCAGCTCTACAGGCTACGCTAGACGCGGGGGTGTTCAGCTCTACAGGCTACGCTAGACGCGGGGGTGTTCAGCGCTACAGACTACGCTAGACGCGGGGGTGTTCAGCGCTACAGACTACGCTAGACGCGGGGGTGTTCAGCTCTACAGACTACGCTAGACGCGGTGGTGTTCAGCTCTACAGGCTACGCTAGACGCGGGGGTGTTCAGCTCTATAGACTATGCTAGACGCGGGGGTGTTCAGCTCTACAGACTACGCTAGACGCGGGGGTGTTCAGCTCTACAGACTATGCTAGACGTGGGGGTGTTCAGCTCTATAGACTACGCTAGACGCGGGGGTGTTCAGCTCTACAGACTACGCTAGACGCGGGGGTGTTCAGCTCTACAGGCTATGCTAGACGTGGGGGTGTTCAGCTCTATAGACTATGGCACTTTGATGTGTTGACTTTCTTTTATTCAATGCACATATTCATTGCTTGCTAGTAAATAAATAAATATGTCTTTTACATTTTGGGGGATGTGTCTGACTATTCATTCATTATTCAACAGCAGTGGACAATGTTGTTCTGGCTCTGAGGCCTATAATGCGCTAATGTTGTCAAACGGACAACTGGCCAATCCTCTCCAACCTGGCATGGTACAGTATCATTTGATACAGAATCTTTTCTTCATTTATAGACTAATCAACGCTGATCAGGGCCGGTCCTGGTCCATAGCCCGCCCTCGGCGACACCAAACAGAATGAACGCCCTCCTATCCCCGCTAAGTAGAATAGTAGCCTGGGCTATACAGAGACGGACCACAATGCTCTTATGAATGCACGTGGTAGCCTACTGTTTGTAAAACAAGCAATTTACCGTTTATCCCTGTCATTTAGTTTACATTCATTTCTGTTAATGGATGTATTAATTATAGTAATTTACCATTATCACTCTCGGAGTGGAAACGTTGGTAGCAGAGCTCACAACCTGCTACACTTGTGAGAAACAAGTTGTGGTTTATTTCATACCATCATTTACACGCTCCATGTGAGCAATGAGCATGTGTCTGGTTTCTCTGTCCTGTTAATGTTGACAGACTGCACGCCCCTGAGCATGCACAGAAAAACCTGGCCTGCTTCTCGCAAACGTTCAATGAAGGAAAGGGCCCATTTGGGGATGTCTGATTTCTGATAGTCTTAACTCACCAACACTAATAAAGATGAGCTTCTTCGCCTCCCGAGTGGCGCAGCGGTCTAAGGCACTGCATCGCAGTGATTGAGGTGTCACTACAGGGCCGGGTTCGATCCCAGGCTGTGTTGCAGCAGGCTGCGACTGGGAGACCCATGAGGCGGCACACAATTGGCCAAGCGTCGTCCGAGTTAGGGGAGGGTTTGGTCGACTGGGATGTCCTTGTCCCATCGCCCTTGTGGCGGGCCGGGCGCATGCACGCTGACTTCAGTCACCGGCTGTACAGTGTTTCCTCCGACACTTTGGTGCGGCTGGCATCCTGGTTAAGCGATCAGTGTGTCAAGAAGCAGTGCGGCTTGGCAGGGTCGTGTTTCAGAGGATGCATGGTTCTCAACCTTCGGCACTCCCGAGTCCGTAGGGGAGTTGCAACGATGGGACAAGACTAACTATCAATTGGAGATCACAAAATTGGGGAGAAAAAGGAGTGAGCTTCCTCACCTCACACTGCAAGTCAACGAAGTCCACATATATTTATTTTTTTACATCCAATTATTATAATAGTTCCTCACAGTATTTGAAAAATCTTTCCAACTCTCTCCCCCTTGATAATCAGCAATAGTGAAAATTAGACTATGGACAATTTGTTTCAATTGTAATGATTGTCAATTTCATACCATATCACAGATGTCCCTTCATACTTTCCTTGTCAATTCATTATCTTGTGTGTGGCTGTGTCCAGCTAGGGAAGCAGTAATACAGGGTCTGAGTGTGGCTGTGTCCAGCTAGGGAAGCAGTAATACAGGGGCTGAGTGTGGATGTGTTCAGCTAGGGAAGCAGTAATACAGGAGCTGAGTGTGGATGTGTCCAGCTAGGGAAGCAGTAATACAGGGGCTGAGTATGGATGTGTCCAGCTAGGGAAGCAGTAATACAGGGTCTGAGTGTGGATGTGTCCAGCTAGGGAAGCAGTAATACAGGGTCTGAGTGTGGCTGTGTCCAGCTAGGGAAGCAGTAATACAGGGGCTGAGTGTGGATGTGTTCAGCTAGGGAAGCAGTAATACAGGGTCTGAGTGTGGATGTGTTCAGCTAGGGAAGCAGTAATACAGGGGCTGAGTGTGGATGTGTCCAGCTAGGGAAGCAGTAATACAGGGGCTGAGTGTGGATGTGTCCAGCTAGGGAAGCAGTAATACAGGGGCTGAGTGTGGATGTGTCCAGCTAGGGAAGCAGTAATACAGGGGCTGAGTGTGGATGTGTCCAGCTCTATGGAGCCATTCATAGCAGTCAGTGGATGAAGCTGCCATTCATTTGGCTGGCCCAGGATATCAGGCTAGGAGGCCACGAGACGCTTCACTTTTCATGCGCTGAGCTGACAGCTGTGACTTGCGGCGGAATAAAATAACATTCAGTTCCCATCAATATCAGCGTGGGCGGCGGGACTGATGTGGACAGTGGGGTTGGGGGGGAGGGGCTGCTGGCACGAAGCGAGCTCCTATCACACTGATGTAGCGCCTGCTGCCCAGAACAGAACAGACAGCCTCAAGGACAGACATAACTTATTGGACTATCGTTTAGTCTCAGCTCAAGTGGAAAACGTGACAACTTATCTCTGCTGACAAGATGCCATCCCGGAGCGCACAATTAACCGCCCGGGATTAACAGCCCTCACATCTGCAGCCCCTCGTCCCTCTCCTCACCCGCATCTCCCCCCATCCCAGCCTCCCCCTCCTCTCTCTACATCACTACCTTCACATATCACACTATCCCCTCCCTCCCTCGCAGCATCCCCCATCTCTCTCTACAATCATCCCTCCACTGGCGCCCTCAGTATCTGTTGTTAACAGTCTCCTTGTTCTTTTTCTGTGAGCTAGCCTCTCTCTCGCTCTTCTCCTTCAAACTCTGGTATAAAGACAGGCTCATTGAGACACTGTATCCTGAAACCTGACGACATGCATGTGGTGCTCTTTGACAGGGTGATAACATGGTTGCTCACAATGTAAAGAGATTTGTGATTTCTGTCTGTAAATGAAAAGCGCTCTACAAATGAAATGTGTTATTATCATTAACAGTAAATATCCCAGCCGTGTGTGTGAAGCGGTCGTCAATAGTTAACACAGGCACAAAGTCATAATTCTGGCTAAACTCCGCTCATGACAATTTCTCTTCTTAAAATCTGATTTGAAACCTAACCTTAAACACACTGGTAACCTTATACCTAAGCTTAAATTAAGACCAACAAGCTATTTTGGTGGCTGTGGTAACTAGTGACAACAGTGTGAAGCTGACCAACTGAGTGAGGATAGCAAACAGGAAGTGGAGGTAAAGTGACTTCCTGTCTGTCGGCTACTTTACGGTAGAAGATCAGAGGATGGCCGTGCAGCTCCTGAGGCATGGAATTCCACAGCCTGGTCTGCCAAATCAAAGACACCTGCTGCTGCCCCCCCCCACACACACAATGGGCTCTTTCACAGGGCCACCGCAACGCACACACAATGGGCTCTTTCACAGGGCCACCGCAACGTACACAAACTCTACATATGTTTCTTCCTGTTTCCAGTTATGGAAAATACACAGGACCACAGGCGAAAGGTTCAGATAACTGACATGCTGAGATTTGCAGACAGGGCCGTCATTTTAAAGCCTATCACCCAATCAAACTAGGAGAGGCAGTAGAGACTATTGTTAGCCACTGTAAGAGACTTGGACAGGGAAAAGCAGGGAACAGGGTTGCTCCTGCGTGTGCATTCCTGAGCTGAAGGAGGAAGATGCCATGCCAGGGACACCCCCCCAGCCACGGAGGACTGAAAATAGGAACACTATGTTAGTCAGAGGGTTGGAGGTTGGAGCTCAGCGAAGCGACTGTGGGCCTCGACCAGCTCAGCCCAGCGAGCCATTAGCCCCACAGCAAGCTGCCTGAGTAGGGAGGAACGCTAGCTTGCTCCCCTTTCCCCCTTGTCCCTGGTTGATCCCCCCGGCTCCTACAGGCCTGGAGGCGTCTAGGGAACAGCAGCCTCCTAATGAAACAGACACTCATTAGTATTACTGCTCCCATTGTTCCATCATTAAGGGGAAACGGCAACTCAATGCAGAGAGGATAAAGGGGGCGTGTTGACTGAGAGTAGCTAACAGACTAGAGGCCATCGATGTCATAACCATCCAATATTTATTTAACTGGAGAAAGGAGACATATCCACACACTAACAACCCTGCAGCTGTCCTCTCCCGTCCTCACCTCTACTTACTGGCTACAGGGCTTCTAGTGTGTGGATGTCTTCATCTCTTCTCTCATTCTCCAATAGGACTCATTACTGTCTGTGGAGCACTAGGTCCCTCCTCCAATAGGACTCATTACTGTCTGTGGCGCACTAGATCCCTCCTCCAATAGGACTCATTACTGTCTGTGGAGCACTAGGTCCTTCCTCCAATAGGACTCATTACTGTCTGTGGAGCACTAGGTCCCTCCTCCAATAGGACTCATTACTGTCTGTGGAGCACTAGGTCCCTCCTCCAATAGGACTCATTACTGTCTGTGGAGCACTAGGTCCCTCCTCCAATAGGACTCATTACTGTCTGTGGAGCACTAGGTCCCTCCTCCAATAGGACTCATTACTGTCTGTGGAGCACTAGGTCCCTCCTCCAATAGGACTCATTACTGTCTGTGGAGCACTAGGTCCCTCCTCCAATAGGACTCATTACTGTCTGTGGAGCACTAGGTCCCTCCTCCAATAGGACTCATTACTGTCTGTGGCGCACTAGGTCCCTCCTCCAATAGGACTCATGACTGTCTGTGGCGCACTAGATCCCTCCTCCAATAGGACTCATTACTGTCTGTGGAGCACTAGGTCCTTCCTCCAATAGGACTCATTACTGTCTGTGGAGCACTAGGTCCCTCCTCCAATAGGACTCATTACTGTCTGTGGAGCACTAGGTCCCTCCTCCAATAGGACTCATTACTGTCTGTGGAGCACTAGGTCCTTCCTCCAATAGGACTCATTACTGTCTGTGGAGCACTAGGTCCCTCCTCCAATAGGACTCATTACTGTCTGTGGAGCACTAGGTCCTTCCTCCAATAGGACTCATTACTGTCTGTGGAGCACTAGGTCCCTCCTCCAATAGGACTCATTACTGTCTGTGGAGCACTAGGTCCTTCCTCCAATAGGACTCATTACTGTCTGTGGCGCACTAGATCCCTCCTCCAATAGGAGAAACGACAGGCCTAGATTGAAGGGACTTGTCATCCTGTGAATCATCATGTCAGCAAATGAATATTATAGATGAGTAGATAGGAGGAGACAGAATATAATGTGATCTGATTAAAACCAGGCAGGTAACTAACTTACACAAGGCCTGGTGTAAAAGGTGTGGTGTTTAGATAAAGGGTTATTATGAAGACAGTCTCAAAGCAGCAGACTATTGTTCAGACACAACTGCCCCTTCCACAGAGAAGAGCCCTTCAGAAGCCGACGGCCACAGAGGAGAGCAAATAGCAGCAAGCCCTTCAGAAGCCGACGGCCACAGAGGAGAGCAAATATCAGCAAGCCCTTCAGAAGCCGACGGCCACAGAGGAGAGCAAATATCAGCAAGCCCTTCAGAAGCCGACGGCCACAGAGGAGAGCAAATAGCAGCAAGCCCTTCAGAAGCCGACGGCCACAGAGGAGAGCAAATAGCAGCAAGCCCTTCCGAAGCCGACGGTCACAGAGGAGAGCAAATAGCAGCAAGCCCTTCCGAAGCCGACGGCCACAGAGGAGAGCAAATAGCAGCAAGCCCTTCAGAAGCCGACGGTCACAGAGGAGAGCAAATAGCAGCAAGCCCTTCAGAAGCCGACGGCCACAGAGGAGAGCAAATAGCAGCAAGCCCTTTAGAAGCCGACGGTCACAGAGGAGAGCAAATAGCAGCAAGCCCTTCAGAAGCCGACGGCCACAGAGGAGAGCAAATAGCAGCAAGCCCTTCAGAAGCCGACGGTCACAGAGGAGGGCAAATAGCAGCAAGCCCTTTAGAAGCCGACGGCCACAGAGGAGAGCAAATAGCAGCAAGCCCTTTAGAAGCCGACGGTCACAGAGGAGAGCAAATAGCAGCAAGCCCTTCAGAAGCCGACGGCCACAACAGAACAACTAATTACAAAGACGTCCTCCTTTTCTTCTCCCTGAGAGCTCTCATTGGGCTGGGCTCTGGGGGCAGAAGGTGATGACTTCTCAGGCCCTGGAGCCACTGGTCAACTAGTCATCCAGCTATCACAACTCATCCCAGTCACGACACAGTGGAGAGAGAGGAGGGGCACCTCGTTAAGGCTCGTTAAGACGTTGGGTAAGGCTCGTTAAGGGGCTGGGTAAAGGTTATTTATATAAAGAGAGGCTGAGGGGCCGTGATGCTTTCAGACAAGCTCAGAACAGAGCTCTCAACGCCTCCAGGACCCCAACATCCACTAACACAGTTATACACACACACACAATACACACACACAGTTATACACACACACACACACACAATACACACACACAGTTATACACAGACACACAATACACACACACAGTTATACACAGACACACAATACACACACACAGTTATACACAGACACACAATACACACACACAGTTATACACAGACACACAATACACACACACAGTTATACACAGACACACAATGTACACCCATTTTATTTTAGATCTGCATAAATGAATACTGTGATATAATGGGAATTGTAAAAATATACAGATTTGAATATGGTGTTAATTAGCTGGATTAAACAGAAGCTTTGTTAACCTGACAGATGTCAACCTCCATCATATCCCCAATCTACAGATGTCAATCACACTCATTCTACTTTGGCCGTTACAAAGAAACGGTTTGTGTTCATTGATAAATGGCCTTACAGAAATGTCTGTACAAATAAAGTTGAGTGAAATTGAACTGACTTGCATAAGTTGCCCACAGTTGGCTAAAGGAGAGACCGAGGTGACAGAAGGGTACTAGTGTGGGCCTCAGCTGTGTGTGTGTGTGTGTGTGTGTGTGTGTGTGTGTGTGTGTGTGTGTGTGTGTGTGTGTGTGTGTGTGTGTGTGTGTGTGTGTGTGTGTGTGTGTGTGTATTGAGGCCCCTGGGAGCCAATGTGATTAGAGTGTTTCACAACTTTAAACGTTATTTCAGGAGAGCAGCGCAGGGCCAACGGGCCCAACACACACGGGGGACCTGTCACTCAGACTCATCGTCACAGCGACACACCCTCGATCCGACAGCTGTCAGTCTCAGCGTGCGGCAGACAGTGTGTGGCTGTGTGTGTGCGTCAGTCAAAGACCAGAGCATGTACACACACACACACACACACACACACACACACACACACACACACACACACACACACACACACACACACACACACACACACACACACACAGACACACACAGACACCAGATCCCCCAGTGCATGTGAGGATAAATGTGTTCTTGCTAATGTGTGTCTCTGAGTGACCATTAGTTTGATAAACAGTTAAGACAGCATTAGGGGCCTGGCAGGCAGATCAATGGAAGACAAATGAAAGGCCCAGCGGAGGAGAAGGGCCCCCCTGCAGAGCTCTGCTCTCAGGCTGCCTGTACTAAGGCAGGCTCCCCACCGCGGAGCTCCATGTCAGAGCCCATCTGGGACCCATGGACAGGGGGAAAGAAAAGACTGGGTCTGGGGGTGGCCTGATTCCTTTCCAGTCCAGTACCTGGTTCCTTAACGGTGTGTGTGTGTGTTTCCTCATACCTGTGCTGACTCCTGAGTTGGCGATGACGGTGGCGTCGCTCCATTGGTCGGCGGAGGAGACTGAGTAGGATCTCTGGTGCATGCCGTCCCCACGACTGTTAAAGGACACCAAGCTGATCCCACTGGCCATCTGAGAGGCTGACAAACTACTGGTTACAGAGCCTGAAGGAGAGGGAGAGAGAAACCGGGATGTCTATCAGTCAGATGTCAAACTTATCTTTTGTTGAATATTCCATCATTTACTGACACCAACTCAAGGTTACAAAGACCTTTACATTAGAAAGAAAAGTGATCAGTTTTCCTTAGTTCACAATAAGGGCCTACTGGCAACACAACTAAATGAAATGGAATGAAGAAATCCTGCTGCTCCACCTTTGACTAAAGAGAAACCCCTAATAAAGCAAGTTGAACCTCGACTCCAAAGCAAACAACACAATGGATTGAGCTCTGTCTACTGCAATAGGCCATACCACAGGGGACATAGTAAGGGCCCTCTCTCACTGTGGCCCCTGGCTCAATACATGTATCTGGATGTGCTGGGGGCTCCACATAAAGCATTAGCATTATAATAGGCTAATGTGACCGTAAATGGAGCCGAACAGAGCGGAGCGCGCATTTACCGCAGTCAATTACCCCAGTGCAGGGTGTGTGTGTGTGTGTGTGTGTGTGTGTGTGTGTGTGTGTGTGTGTGTGTGTGTGTGTGAAGTTGAAGCGAAGGCTGGGTGTGATGAGAACAGCACCACCTTAGCCCAGAGCCTAAAGCTGCTGCTGTTGCTAGAATACACACTGATACAGTACAGTCTGACCCACTGGAGACATGACCGTGGATTATAAACATACTAAACACACACGCGTGCAAATGTGCACTAACACGCAAACATACACACACTCGCATGTACAGGAATCACCCACACAAAGTGATCATAAAGGAACACTCTACGAGCAGCCCGCTGCTGAAACCAAACCTTTGAGTTGCCGGAGCTTTCATGGCCTAACAGCTGAGTGAATCATTTGTCTCTCTCTCTCCTCCGTCTCCCTCCCTCCCTCCCCCCTCACCTCTCTTTCTCTCATTACAGCTCATGTCTGGAGCTGCCTGAGTGGAGAGAGGACTCTGATTGCATTAATATTCATGACAGTAATTAGTACATGTATTATGGGTCACTGAATATTCATGCTATTAGTTTGGTCCTCCTGGAGCCGTGCGCCTGTGTGTGTGTGCATGGGTGTTGGTGTGTGTGTATGTGTCTTTGTGCGTGTGTGTGTGTCTGTGTGGGTGTGTGCGTGCGTGCATGTTGGTGGGTGTGTCTGTGTGCGTTGGTGGGTACGTGTGTGTGTGTGTGTGTATATTCATCCCCTCAACAGTATGGTTTATGGTTCATTGTTTGATTATTTTTGTTGAAGGTAAAATTACAACAAAATACTGCAGGACCCATAAAGGCCCACAAGGGATGTGTGTGTGTGGTACGAGGTGTGTATGCGTGTGTGTGAGACGAGGTGTGTATGTGTGTGTGTGGGACGAGGTGTGTATGTGTGTGTGTGAGTACGTGAAAATGTGTAAGCATGCATGTGTGTGTCTCTCCGTCTCTCACCAGGGCCACCAGGTCCCAGCTGCAGACTGCTCATGTCCTTGGCCAGGCCGTTGGTCTTCTGGCTGGGGACAGCGGCACAGGTAGACACCGCTCGGGGAGGCCTCTTCCCTGGGACCTTCACTGTGGTCCTCAACAGATCTATCTCCTTCCCATGGACGTTCTGCATGTAGTCCTACAGGAGACAGTCTGCTATCAATACAAACTTATAGATTAAAGATAAACGCTTTCAGATAAATAGGGATTTGTTTTTAAAACTAATGACAAGGGGGTTTTGCTCAGAATACAGAGATGCATTGTTGTGGGTTACATAGTTGTAATATTTACAGGCCTAGCTACCTATAGCAACATAACTAAATGTAAATGTAGGAGTCATTAGAGAGGGGGAAGCTGCTTGGCAACTCTGTCCCTGGAGACAACATTACAGCTTTGTGATTCCTGTGGGCTTGACAGTTGGTGTTTACAGGATCAATATTAAACTAATAAAAGACTGTAGTCCTCATTAAAAATGATGGTTTCTTTAAGGCAGCAGTGTGTGTGTGTGTGTGTGTGTGTGTGTCAGACAGAGAGCACACTGAGTAGGGGTCAGTCACCCCTCTCAAACATGAGGGCTGAGACCATGTGCAGAAACAAAGCTCTCTCAGACTCTCACACCCACTGTGACACAATCAAAGACCATTCTGAACCAAGCGGAGGAGTGTGTGATTACGTTCAAGACTTTGTGTGTGTTCATAATTGTGTGTGTGTGTTTTAATAATGTGTGTGTGTGTGATTATGCGTGTGTGTGTGAGGGCTGAGAGGCGAGGAGCATCCTGAGAGGCTGTCGGGACCACCTCCCTCTTGCAGGAGGCAAACAAAAGGCCAATTCAAAGCCAAGTGCTCTCAACACGGCTTAACAAGTCGCCAGAGAGCCCTTGAGCTGGGGTCCCTGGAGGGGCTACAAGGGCCCAGCCTGGCCCAACTCGGCCCAGCGGAGCCCGGCCCAGCGCAGCCTGTAGACAGCTTGACGGAGCTAATTGAGACTCCATGTGCATCATGAAACTTTCACCATCTGATCCACACATCATAAACAGAGGAGAGAAGAAGAGGGAGGAGAGAAGGAAGAGAGAAGGAGGAGAGAAGGAGAGGATATGAGAGGGAGAGGATAGAGGAAAGTGAGAGGAGATGAGGAGGAGGAGAGAGGGGAAGCTGGGGCTCCCAACAACACAGTTGCACAGCATGGGGGGGGGAAGAGCAGAGTTTGTGTGTGTGTACGTGCAGTTGGTGTGTGTGTGTGCGTGGGCACGGTCAAGACAACACACTTGAGAAAGATGATGAATACAGTCAAGATAACATCTAATATTTTTTTTAAGTCATCAATACATAAAATATAATTCAATCACCCAAGGTCCCCTACAAGTACAGTGTGAATAAACATGAAGTGTTTAGATGACATCAGTCACACCACAAACTAACAACTGAATGACTCCTTGACACTTGGACCAGTTTCTCCATGTTTGAGGACTGACGTGACTCCTAGTTTTCCTGCCAACTACATGGCATCCACTTAATTAGTTGTATTAATGTGATTTCTTTGCACATAGTCGGGCAATTAGGAGCGTTGCTGATTGACTTTGATTCTATTACCCTCCGCAAACACAGTAATTGATGCCTGTGCTGCAGATACACAATGATCAGGAAAACCTGAGCAGCTCGGTGCTGGAGGTGCAGGTGTGTAGGTACGTGTGTGTGCAAGTGTGTGTGTGTGTACAAGTGCGTGTGTGAGTGTGTGTGGGAGTGTGCGAGCGACTGTGTTTGTAGCGAAAATAGTAAGTTAGGACTCATCCCAGGGACTCAACACATTTGAGATTTTCAATAGATTAGATCATATTTTACGTCTCTCCTTCAGGTTGCTATCGAGCACTTTAGTTTCCCTACATTTACCTTCCACTCATTCTGCCTCTGTGGCTGTTTCACTGCAGTAGCTGGGCCGCTAATCCAACCCAATCAAATTAGAGCAAATTGATTTTGCGTCCTCCACCCATCCATCCATCCATCTACATGTGTGTCTAGACTCCAGTCAGTGTGGCATTAGGAAAATGATTCCGATTCTAATGAACAATAAGGCCTGATTGCAATCTGGGGGAGCGATGGAAAGAGCGAGGGAAAGGAGGGTTAGTGGTGATATGAAGTGGTATCAGGGCCAGGAGAGGGGACATTGTGGTCCTGTGTTTGCCAACAGAGCAGCCAGGCGGGCCATTACAGCAGGCCATTACAGTGGTGCTATTCCACATCAACGTCAGCCCTGTGCAAACAGACCATGTGGGCTTTCTAATTAATATTGTTGCTCGCTGTGTGTGGGTGTGTGCCTCCGCTGCAACAAGCGTACCGTCTGCTCCGTGAGCGGGTGGGGTGGCTGACGCGCTCTCTCTCTCACACACACACACACACACACCCCCCCACACGCACACACACACGCGGAGGAGGAGGACACAGGGGCTTAGTGTTGCCGCTAATGGGCCAACACAGTGGCTGATGGATTAGCAGCGCGCGGGGAACAAGCGGTAAGACCCGCTGCTGTAACATGGGACAATTAGATATAAAGCCAGAGCAGAGGGCAGAGTGACAGACAGACAGCACTACATGATACACTGAGTGATGCTGACTCCAGTGACCTCTGTTGTTCCACGCTGAGACTGGAGGGGTACAGGTTACAACAGGACTGTTATGTGGTTGGTAGTGTCATCGTGATGATGTGCAGTAATAATCAGAGGGAAAGTTGTCCAACTAGCTGGTCTGGTTGCAGCAGGGCTGGACAGGTAGAATGGAACTAACAGGAGACAGAACGTTCAACCCCAGATTCTACCATCTGAAGTGACTTCGAGTTACCATATCAACGGGCGCCACCTGTATAGTCTTCCGTCAGAGTTTGTGTGTGTGTGTGTGTGTGTGCAAAGCATGTGTATGTTATGTGTGATGTGTGTGTGCATGCATGTTTGTGCAAGCATGAGTGACGTGTGTGTATAATACGAGTGATACATGTGTTCATGTATAGTGTGTGTGTGTTCATGTTCAGTGTGTGTGTGTGTGTGTTGTGACAGGTGTACTCACGTGCAGGCTGGGGTGATATGTGAGCAGGCCATTATCACACAACGTCACGTACTTCTTTTTCCACTCCTTGTTTAGGGTCTTGCCACTCCTCTTCAGAAGCATGCCCTATAGGAGAACACAGAGAGAGACAGGGTGAGGAGGACCACTATAATACAGATACATGCCCTATAGGAGAACACAGAGAGAGACAGGGTGAGGAGGACCACTATAATACAGATACATGCCCTATAGGAGAACACAGAGAGAGACAGGGTGAGGAGGACCACTATAACACAGATACATGCCCTATAGGAGAACACAGAGAGAGACAGGGTGAGGAGGACCACTATAATACAGATACATGCCCTATAGGAGAACACAGAGAGAGACAGGGTGAGGAGGACCACTATAACACAGATACATGCCCTATAGGAGAACACAGAGAGAGACAGGGTGAGGAGGACCACTATAATACAGATACATGCCCTATAGGAGAACACAGAGAGAGACAGGGTGAGGAGGACCACTATAATACAGATACATGACCTATAGGAGAACACAGAGAGAGACAGGGTGAGGAGGACCACTATAACACAGATACATGCCCTATAGGAGAACACAGAGAGAGACAGGGTGAGGAGGACCACTATAATACAGATACATGCCCTATAGGAGAACACAGAGAGAGACAGGGTGAGGAGGACCACTATAATACAGATGCATGCCCTATAGGAGAACACAGAGAGAGACAGGTTGAGGAGGACCATAACAACACTATAATACAGATACATATCGTCAAGCACAGTGGTTCCCAAACTGTGGGTCGCGATCCACAGGGGTCCAGGTGAGTCGCGGGATGACATTGTTTGTGCAGTGCAAAAATATATATATATTTTTATTTGTATATATATTTTTGTCAACGCACAAACAATGTCATCCCGCGACCCACCTGGACCCCTGTGGATCGCGACCCACAGTTTGGGAACCACTGTGCTTGCCGATATGTATCTAGGTTGTTTGTTGTTTTAAATACATTTCAGGATGGAAAAACGATTGGTGTCAACTTTAATGACTAAAACCAAATAGAAAGTAGAAAATATAATATACAGTACCTACTATTTTTCAATAATAGACTTTAATCTGAGAAATATAATTGTATAATTGTAGGAAATGTAGGAAATGATAATTGTAGGAAATCATTGTAGGAAATGATCTTAAAATCTGCACAAACGTATCTCAGCTCCATGGCAGGATGTGTGGAATTGCAAGAGATTAGCTTTGAAACAGCAACATCATCTCTCCGCTGCCAAGATGATATGTTCTACTTATTATTTGGTCTGTGTTTCCACCACCTAACACCTTTGATGGGTCATGACTCAAAAAGACACCTCAATTGGTGGGTCATGAAGCAAAAAAGTTTTGGGAACCACCGCTCTAGCATCTACTGTAGTCATCACTGAATTTACAACACATATCTCATCTTCCAATACAAGACACATTGTCAATAGGTGGTGAATGGGATTGACGTGTGGTATCCCTGATTTCTGGAACTAGAATCTCTTGAGACAGGGAGACCGTATAGAACGTCAAGGGCTGCAACTCAATGCAGTCACCATGCTGAAATCACATTTACAATAAAGATGCTAAATGTGATCTCTCCCCACTACATTTCTGTGACACTCCCCAGAGAAACAAAGATCCTTAGCGGATAGGAAAACCACTTCAACTAAAGAGACTATATACACTCTGGAGGGAGAGACAGAAACATAACCAGCAGTGGTGAGCAAGAAGTATCGAGCGAACGAACGGAAAAAACTGAAGTGTTCTTCGGACACATTAGCGCCGACCCAAGACTGTTAACATCCTTCTCTCTCCTCCACACATCAGCTGCGGCTGACTGGCCCTTCAGGGCGGCTGCCCACCCACGCTGCATTTCAGCCAAATTCATTAGGCAAGAGAGGGATATAACTGTCCGCTGATTAGCAATTACAGCCGGGCTGCAGCGCGTGTCACTTCACTGGACCTGTAACACATTAACGCGGTGTTAACAGCCACAGACAGGGAGATATTAATAGAGTCCGGCAGCAGAGGAGAATGAGGGGATAAAGACTAACTAGCACGCAGCGGGGGGGGGGGGGGGGGGGGGCGAGAGAGAGAGAGATGGACAGCCAGGCGCTTTGATAGACAGAGTCCTGCTCTCCGTGTCTCTGGCGTTCTCCGTGTCTCTGGCGTTGTTCACATTTCATTAAGGCCTCGTAGTGTCCCTTGGCTTGGACAAAGGAGGAAGCAGAGGAACCAACGACCTCGCCTGGGAATGATTGCATATCTCATAATTGGGCGCCTGAAAACACACTTGTCAATGAAAAAAGGGCTCTGCAATGGGAGCAGCTAGCGACAGACAGTACAGCAACGAGGGCTGACCAATAAGCAGCTCTACTCTGCAGTACAGAATGATTCCATACAGAATGATTCCATACAGAATGATTCCATACAGAATGATTCCTGGCCCAATAGAGAGGCAGTCAGGTCTATGCTGAACTGAGCAGGATATCATATGGATTTGATTACTGTGTATTTGCTGAGAGATGCAGTTTCATTCTCAGTTCCTCCTCTCAGTGTGTTGGCGTCACGACAACCACTGTTGAATCACTATTAAAAGAGACAATCATCATATCAGGGCCGTTCTGGCTTCACATCTCAACTCACATCTCAACTTCCAAAGGTACAAGATGATAGTCCTGAAAGTGATTTGGGGTGTAGCGCGAGAGAGAGCGAGAGGGAGGTGGCCAAGCGTCACAGACTGGGGAGTGAACTAGGTGGCCAATATTTCTTCTACGTGTGGCCCTGTTTGTGATAGAAGTGTGCATATTCATTTCAGCCATCCATCGTGGAGATGACAAGCGATCAGTTTGCAGGGGGAAGGCTAATTGAACGGCACGTCGACCCTCCGGATTGGTAATATCTTTCATTATTCAACTTCCCCGGTCCACTAGTGACACACACGTTGCCTCTATTTTACCTCCGGGGGACTTGACAGCTCACAAGGTCTTCCGATCGCAATGCACAAGAATAAATGGAGGAAATAAATACATCCCAGATATATACTCTTTGTCTTCCTCGTTGCTACGGAGACACTTCCTACAGAGGCACTGTGAAGTATTGTGGGTAGTGCTTAGGAAAAGGTCGATCGCCCTGGGGGGCTGAGGAGATGATGTCCTTCATTCCTGTTAGTGAGGAAAAGCTTCCTCAAAACGTGCAGCAAGGGCGCAATTATTCATTCATTATAACAGTTCAACGGTTCACGTTCGAACCGTAACAACTGTTACTACAACAAACAGGCTTGTATTTTATTTTACTCAGGTCCAAAATGGCTATCTAGAAAACAATCAACATTCCAAAACCTCCCTCTCTTTGCCTTCGATAGCCACCCTCAATTGGTCTGCACTATCAAAGGTGTAATTGTCCAATCTCTTAAGGCAGACCTGCCAGTGGAGGCATTCAGTTGTAAACAAACAGTCTGATAAGGAGAGAACTTTCCCCAGGTTAATTTCCTTTATATTGAAACACACTAATCAACTCCCTAATCACCATCATCCCCCTTTTTCTCCAGACAATAGACCCTCCATTGGACCCTTGACGGGACTGACAGCCGTCCCATTTGGGTGATAGGGGGGAGGCACCATCTCCTGAGAGGCACCATCTCTCCCGGGGGGATCTGGTGGGGCCCATTGTTCTTGGGTGTCCCTGGAGAGCAGGAGCCTAAATTAAGGGTGTCATTCCCAAACAGGCAACTCCTGTCTTGGGGGCTGTCAAGAGGTGCGTAGGAGGGCTCAGGGCTGGCTACGGCATGTCTTGAGTGATGCCTCTGTGAAAGGCGCTGTTCCAACGCTCCTCTATCGCGTTGGCCATCTGGCCTGAAGAGATGTCCACTCTGCCAGCCAAACCACACCACCGGTCATTAATCATCACTGGATAGGACAGTGGTGTGAACAGGCCAGGCCAGGATATCATGATGTCCCTATAGCCCTGATCAATGGGAGATAGTGGAGAGGGGAGGGATGGACCTGGTCTGTCTGACTCTAAGAGAAGGCATTAACAGACAGGCTGAACGAGGAAGTGAGAGAGATTGCTACTACGGTGCAATGCCCATGATGGAATCTGCCCCCAACAGACTACAGCCGTTTCGCCATGCAGATAATAATGTCTCTCTTGTTGTGATGTGTGTTTTGTCCTATATTTATATTGTATTTATTGATTTATTTTAATCCCAGGCCCCCGTCCCTGCAGGAGGCCTGTCGGTAGGCCGTCATTGTAAATAAGAATTTGGTCTTAAACTGACTTGCCTAGTTAAATAAAGGGTAAATATATATATTTTTAATAAACTGTCATAAGTAGGTGTACACCCGCACATGGGCATGAGAGAATTGCTGACACAATACTGATGCTGGGTTGACTCATAACCCGCAGTCGGGTTTAGGGTCATTAAATATTGTGATAATGAAGGGCAGGTGGGTGGGGTGAATAAAGATAAAACAATAGCTTAAAAAATCCTTAAAATGTATAATTCTTGTGCAAATATCTATAGGGTACATTTTGTTTTTTGTGATTGTTATGTTTTGTGTGATGATTGTGAGGCGCTATTCAAATTCGACTGTCACAAGACGGGAACGTCAAATAAGCCTATGGCACGTCAAGGGAACTAAAGCCTACTGTTCAGATGGGTTAAAAGGAAACTGAAATCTGGACACTGACTGTAGGACTATAACCTCTCACATAGCCTTAATATTAACTCCTGCAGAGTTAAAGGTGCAATATGCAGAAATCATGACACCATTTCCTGGTTGCTAAAATTCAAATAGTTTGCCTAATTTCAGTTTATTTGACATAACCAGCAGTCGTTGTGTATCATAGTACCATCGAAACCACTGTCAAATATATTTTTCACGACCCAAAATATTGTATTTTCAGCTAGTGAACAAAACTGAAAGTAAAAGATACAAAAACTAAACTTAAGAACGGGAAGCATAGAAATAGATCACATAGAAGAGATCTACCACTTCTTAGACTTGCTTTCAATTGATAACGACAGATCTATAACATTTCTATGTGAATTTGGTCGGCTCGCCCAAAAAGTTACATATTGCAGATTTAGGCATTTCTTGCAGTAAAATTATACACCAATTGTAGGCTACATTTCAAATGGAGAAATATGATTTCTTTCTTTCAGCATCTTGAGAGAATGCAAATTCACAGTTACATACTGTCTGCAGGTGCTGTGTCTGTAGAGGCGCCATTTTTATCAGCATCATAAAAGCTGATAGTATTTCAACCACATAAAACATTCATCCAATCAGAACTGAGATCTGATCAGAAACATGTTGGTCGTTTCCACAGCTTTCTACTTCCTGACAAACAGTCAAACTGATGTCATTTGGACATTTATAAAAAATGTCCTGTTTTTGTTGTTGTTGAGTTATTGCATTTTCTCCACGGTCCCTAAACATCTTTGCACCGCGAAAGAAGTACATGACAGAGAAACCTTGACCGATGCCAAATAGACTGAAGCATTCCTTCTACACATTTATGACATTCTGCTGAGCAAGGGTTTATGTAGTCTTTATGTAGGGTTTATGTAGTCTTCTAGGGCAACATACAGTATGACAGAAGAGAAGCCAGCTGTATCTAATTACAGAGAAGTTGACCAACAAATAGCCTACCAAAATGTCAGAAATTATAAGCAGAAACATATCTAAATCAGACCCAAAAAATCCTGCACCCCCTGTCAAAAATCATTCTGCCGTCTCGGACTGTAGCCTACAGTGCATTTCCTGTATTAGCAGGTAGGTTCGGGTGCGGGCCTCAGATTTTCACCTCATCAGTCGGGCGGTTGCAGGTGAACAAACAGCTGACCCCCCCCCCCCCACACACAATCTATCATGGCATTTATGACAAGGTCAGCGTTGATGAGGCAAGGACAGGAAAGGGCAGGCCCAGGGGAGCATAGCGGGGCGAGGAGCAGTGAAAACCAGATCAAATAAAATACCAACGAAGAAGAAAATGCTCCCTCTATCCCGGGTTGCATCTAAAAATGAACCCTAAATAGTGCACTACTTTTGACCAGGGCCCATAGGGCTATTATCAAAAGCAGAGCACTATGTAGGGAAAAGGGTGCCATTTGAGATGTAGCCTAGCAACTGATTTATCTGATAAGAGTTCTGGGTAATTAATTAGAAACTCAATTATCCAAACCTTACTTCAGCAGTCTCAATTCATTAGCAGATAAAGCCTCTCTCGCCCTGCAACCGTTTCTGACAGAGAGAGAGAGAGGACGGATGGAGGGAAAGGATGTGGAAAAGAAACACATTCGTTCTTTCCTGAACGAGTTAAAAGGAGCCCCTGGGGTCAAAGACCATTTTTCTTTTGTCTAATCAGTCTTGTTAAAGAAGCTCTTTAGAGAGAGACTTCTTTCTCAACAGGATGGGTAGAAACAGACAACGAATCCAAGACTGATACTACGATCAGTGAGGGAATCAGGTCTAGCATACAGAAACAGACACACAAACAAAATGCACCATAAACCAACAAAGTCACCATTGGGACACTTGAGTTCCAGTGTGTTCAGACAGAACAACTGTGTATCAATCAGACACTCTACTGCTCAGTAGAGAATACTGTAACCGGATCAGAACCATCACACAATCTAAAAGCCCCCACGCTCCTCTGATTGATGCCGGTGTGTTTCTAATTTCATTATTCTCCAAAACTAAAAAGAACAACCCCCTCCGCCCCCACCCCCCTCAGATCTCATTTCCAGGGGTTAGTGTGCATGACAAAAATGTCATCATGGCCAAAATAGCTCCGAGCGGTCGTCACGGCGACAACCTTTTCCCTGGGAAATGATATTTTCCCAATCCGGCGGAAGGCGGATCGCGTCGCCACTCGTTACAGGGCCTTGATAGCAGGTCTTTAATATTCACCGTCTTAATTAGGAGACGCCGTTAATTTCATTAAATTCTTTGGCTGCTAAATGAAGCAGATTATGAGACATCTTTTATTGCCAAGCGTGAAATTACAGCCTGCCCGCTGCCAATGGCAGGGCGACACTAATGAATTACAGGGTAAATAACAGCCAAATTAACCATCCAATTTAACTCCTTACTAAGAGGAACCAGGCCTCAGAGGGGAGGAGGCAGAGGGGGAGACTGTCAAAACCACCCAGCCCTGTGCCCATCTAATGTTACACTACTCTCTACAACTATAGGCAATTACTACCATGATACTAATCAGCTCCTCACAAAGGGAGCCAACCCCAACCACACACGTCCATGCTTTGGACTCATTTGAAATGTAAAAAAAATACAAATCTGAACTCAAATCTTGAGAAGTTGTAATGGGGAACAAAGCACTTAGGGACAAATAAAAGAGGAAGATGCATGTAGACATGTATGTTAACACGTAGATGGGACGGACAAAATACTATTGAATGTCGAGATGAGATGGGCTACGAAGCTGTGGAAAGACCACCTTTCACTATTAGGATGAACCAGGCACCACATCTTAACCTTCTCTACCTCCTATTGCTGCTCCATGCCCCGGTGTCTAGGCCAACAGCCCCGGTGTCTAGGCCAACAGCCCCGGTGTCTAGGCCAACAGCCCCGGTGTCTAGGCCAACAGCCCCGGTGTCTAGGCCAACAGCCCCGGTGTCTAGGCCAACAGCCCCGGTGTCTAGGCCAACAGCCCCGGTGTCTAGGCCAACAGCCCCGGTGTCTAGGCCAACAGCCCCGGTGTCTAGGCCAACAGCCCAGGTGTCTAGGCCAACAGCCCAGGTGTCTAGGCCAACAGCCCCGGTGTCTAGGCCAACAGCCCCGGTGTCTAGGCCAACAGCCCCGGTGTCTAGGCCAACAGCCCCTCTGTCTAGGCCAACAGCCCAGGTGTCTAGGCCAACAGCCCCGGTGTCTAGGCCAACAGCCCAGGTGTCTAGGCCAACAGCCCAGGTGTCTAGGCCAACAGCCCCGGTGTCTAGGCCAACAGCCCCGGTGTCTAGGCCAACAGCCCCGGTGTCTAGGCCAACAGCCCCGGTGTCTAGGCCAACAGCCCCGGTGTCTAGGCCAACAGCCCCGGTGTCTAGGCCAACAGCCCCGGTGTCTAGGCCAACAGCCCCGGTGTCTAGGCCAACAGCCCCGGTGTCTAGGCCAACAGCCCAGGTGTCTAGGCCAACAGCCCAGGTGTCTAGGCCAACAGCCCCGGTGTCTAGGCCAACAGCCCCGGTGTCTAGGCCAACAGCCCCGGTGTCTAGGCCAACAGCCCCGGTGTCTAGGCCAACAGCCCAGGTGTAACAGTAAACAGTAAGTTCATTCGACTGAGACGCGTTGGCGAAGCGAGTGTCTCCATCTCTTCGGTAATTACGGGCTAATTAGGAGCGTGGAGCAGATGTCCGCGGAGACGCCACCGTAAACACCGTCTGTAAACAAAGCTGCCGATGTCCGCTCGCCACTCGCTTTTTAAAGAAACCCTCAGCCCCTAACAGAAGAGGCTTAGAATGGCCATGTTGCATCCTGGGTAAAATACACAGTAAAAGCAGCAGTCACTGACCCCATCATGACCCTGCTACATTCATCTTTTTTGTTCCATGTGAGTCATTTTATCAGACGCTCTTTTCCCCGTACTGGTCCCTTGTGGGGACTGAACCCACAACCTGGCGTTGCAAGCGCCCTGCTCTACCAACTGAGCCACACGAGACCTAGAACACTAAACATTCTAAAAGTTCCAAACAGCAATAAAGCTGTAGACAAACATCCCACTAGGTACAGGTCTCGCAGAAGAGCGTCTGCAGTTAAATACCACAGTGGAGGCCATGTTGAGGGACCCACGACGGCCTGACGCGTGTAGATAGGTGACACGCCTGACCCCGTCACATCCACACTCAGAGCAGAGTTTGTGTGTGTGTGTGTGTGTGTGTGTGTGTGTGTGTGTGTGTGTGTGTGTGTGTGTGTGTGTGTGTGTGTGTGTGTGTGTGTGTGTGTGTGAGAAAAGCTGGACCTCTGGGGATATGGGTTGTCTAATTGCTGCAGAGTGGGAGTCCGCCCCACCCTCTTTATAAAAGTCCAGTGTGCTGAAAACTCCTAGCTTGGCCAGGCTAGCAGTGTGTTAGGTTTTAATGAGCACCATCTAACTAATGAAGGCATCTTCTTCCTTCCACAGCCTTTATCGTGCGCGCACACACACACACACACACACACACACACACACACACACACACACACACACACACACACACACACACACACACACACACACACACACACACACACACACACACACACACACACACAAACTCTAGTCACCTTGAGGGGGAGTCAGAACAACAGCCCATCCTAATGAGATCTGGGCTAACAGAAAATAAACGACACTGGGGAGTCAGTAGTCCTGGGAGAGAGCTCCAAGAACACACACACCAACGCAATTCATGCAAACACACACATTCACGTATCTGTTTAGAGAACGACGATCATCCGCATAGCCGATTTCCCCCTTACAGCGCGAGCGCACTTGCCTCTACTGCAAGTCGGCAACACTCATAGCTAGTTAGCCTGTCCTTGAGGAACCTCTATGCTGCTGGGTAGCTACCCACTCATGCTGCATTTACCACACTTTAACAATGCCACACAGAATGTACACATTTTGAAAGTGTTCATTAATTTGCTGTTAGGCAAAACAATGTCCATACAGTCTACAGCACTTCACAAAACCTCATACAGGTAGCTTGCTTGCTAGGTAAGTTCATCAACGATATTAAGCAGAGAGCTAACTTGGCTAGTTATGAAGCTAACGTCAGTTCACTAGCGTTACCCTGGAACTTTCTTTGTGATAGCGGGTTTGCAAACCATAACGCAAAAATGCTAATTTCACCAACAATGTTGTTAACTCTCTGAGTTAGCTAGCTACATGATTTGTCTTTCCCTTCCCGAGACAAACTGTCACATCCGGCCGTGATGTGACAGTTTGAAGTCCCATAGGGCGGCACACAATTGGCCCAGCATCGACCGGGTTTGGCCGGGGTAGGCCGTCATTGTAAATAATATTTTTTTCTTAACTTCTCTAGGATAGGGGGCAGCATTTTCACGTTTGGATAAATAGCATGCCCAATTTCAACTGCCTGCTACTCCTCCCCAGAATATAAGATCTGCATATTATTAGTAGATTTGGATAGAAAACACTCTGAAGTTTCTAAAACTGTTTGAATGATGTCTGTGAGTATTACATAACTTATATAACAGGCAAAACCCAGACGACAAACCATTCAGAATTTGTATTTTTTTGAGGTCACTGTCTTTTCAATGAGATTTCATTGGGACACCAGATTTCTAAGGGACTTGTTTGCAGTTCCTACCGCTTCCACTGGATGTCACCAGTCTTTGGAAATTGGTTGAGGTTATTCCTTTGTGTAATGAAGAAGTACAGCCATCGTAAATGAGGGTCACTTGAAGTAAATTGTTTGAGAGAGGCACAATACCAGAAAAGTTGCGTCAGTTTGTTTTCTTTTTGTATTGAACACAGATCATCCCGTCTTCAAATTGATCGATTATTAACGTTTAAAAATACCTAACGTTCGAAATGTTTTTGTAAAGTTTCCATGTAACTTTTGATATATTTTGTAGTGACGTTGCGCAAGTTGGAAGCTGTGTTTTTCTGGATGAAACGCGCCAAATAAATTGACATTTTGGATATATATCGACGGAATTAATCGAACAAAAGGACCATTTGTGATGTTTATGGGACATATTGGAGTGCCAACAAAAGAATTTCGTCAAAGGCATGAATTATATTTTTTATTTCTGCGTTTTGTGTCGTGCCTGCAGTGTTGAAATATGCTACTCTCTTTGTTTACTGTTGTGCTATCATCAGATAATAGCATCTTATGCTTTCGCCGAAAAGCCTTTTTCAAATCTGACATGTTGGCTGGATTCATAACGAGTGTAGCTTTAATTAGTACCATACATGTGTGATTTAATGAAAGCTTGATTTTTATATCATTTTATTTGAATATGGCGCTCTGTATTTTCCCTGGCTATTGGCCAGGTGGGACGATTGCGTCCCACCTAGCCCAGAGAGGTTAAACAATGTGAAGAGGGGTTTGTTCTTCGCCCACTCCATTTTATGGATAAAGAATCTGCTATGAAAGATAAACAAAGGAACAATGAAAGTTAAATCAGGGTCCATATCATTTGGATCAAAATAAAACAGAACATCAGAGTCTCTCAGATGAACATTAATAGTAGTTTATTTTCAAATAAAACCGTCTAATTCACTCCAAAATCTTCTGACATAAGAACAGTCCCAAAATAAATGGTCAAGAGTCTCTGGGTCACAACCACAAAATACACATTTGTTATCAATAGCTATTTTAAATCTGTGTATAATAAAGGTCTTTACAGGGTAGATTCTATCAATGAGTTGGTATGATCACCTTATTAGATAGTTTAAGTCGGAAGTTTACATACACCTTAGCCAAATACATTTAATCCTAGTAGAAATTCCCTGTCTTAGGTCAGTATGGATCACCACTTTATTTTAAGAATGTGAAATGTCAGAATAATAGTAGAGAGAATGATTTATTTCATCACATTCCCAGTGGGTCAGAAGTTTACATACACTCAATTAGTATTTGATAGCATTGCCTTTACACTGTTTAAATTGGGTCAAATGTCTAGGGTAGCCCTCCACAAGCTTCCCACAATAAGTTGGGTGAATGTTGGCCCATTCTTCCTGACTGAGCTGGTGAAACTGAGACAGGTTTGTAGGCCTCCTTGCTCGCACACGCTTTTTCAGTTCTGCCCAGACATTTTCTATAGGACTGAGGTCGGGGCTTTGTGATGGTCACTCCAATACATTGACTTTGTTGTCCTTAAGCCATTTTGCCACAACTTTGGAAGTATGCTTGGGGTCATTGTCCATTTGGAAGACCTAGCTTTAACTTCCTGACTGTTGTCTTGAGATGTTGCTTCAATATATCCACATAATTTTCAATTCATGATGCCATCTATTTTGTGAAGTTCACCAGTCCATCCTGCAGCAAAGCACCCCCACAACATGATGCTGCCACCCCCGTGCTTCACATCTGGGATGGTGTGCTTCGGCTTGAAAGCCTCCCCCTTTTTCTCCAAACATAAAGATGGTCATTATAGCCAAACAGTTCTATTTTTGTTTCATCAGACCAGAGGACATTTCTCCAAAAAGTACGATCTTTGTCCCCATGTGCAGTTGCAAACCGTAGTCTGGCTTCTTTATGGCAGTTTTGGAGCAGTGGCTTCTTCCTTGCTGAGCGGCCTTTCAGGTTATGTCAATATAGGAGTCGTTTTACTGTGGATATAGATACTTTTGTACCCGTTTCCTCCAGCATCTTCACAAGGTCCTTTGCTGTTGTTCTGGATTTGCACTTTTCGCACCAAAGTACATTCATCTCTAGGAGACAGAAAGCATCGCCTTCCTGAGTGGTATGACGGCTGCGTGGTCCCATGGTATTTATACTTGCGTACTATTGCTTGTACAGATGAACGTGGTACCTTCAGGCATTTGGAAATTGCTCCCAAGGATGAACCAGACTTGTGAAGGTCTACAATTATGATTCTGAAGTCTTGGCTGATTTCTTTTGATTTCCCATGATGTCAAGCAAAGAGGCACTGAGTTTGAAGGTGGGCCTTGAAATGCATCCACAGGTACACCTCCAATTGACTCAAATTATGTCAATTAGCCTATCAGAAGCTTCTAAAGCCATGACATCATTTTCTGGAATTTTCCAAGCTGTTTAAAGGCACAGTCAATTTATTGTATGTAAACTTCTGACCCACTGGAATTGTGATACAGCGAATTATAAGTGAAATAATCTGCCTGTAAACAATTGTTGGAAAAATGACTCGTGTCATACACAAAGTAGATGTCCTAACCGACTTGACAAAACTATAGTTTGTTAACAAGAAATTTGTGGAGTGGTTGAAAAACGAGTTTTAATGACTCCAATCTAAGTGTATGTAAACTTCCGACTTCAACTGTATATTATATTTGCCAGACAACAACGAGACTTTGCTCCAGTTCACTTGTCCTAGGGCTGCATTTCAGGACATTTTAGCAGAGGGAACAGTAACATCTTGACATAGATTTCTTATATACATGTTAATACATTTATAGTTTAAAATGTCAATTTCTTCTAGCTGTATTGAGGCAACAAAACCCTCAACAGGGTTGAGGGACTGTTGTATTCTCCTAAAATAAGAATAGTACCTACTGTCTGGCTACATGACAAGCAAGTGGTGTCTTTTCTCTTAAAGGAGACATTTTTATAAAATAAAGCAATAGGCTACTCATATGAAAATGGTATTTATCAGTAGGCCTAACATGGTCCCAAATGAAAGGGAAACAGATTGTCACCTGTAGCACCAAAGACCATTGGAATCAGCCAACACCAGCTCAGGCATACACTCCTATTGAATATGAATTCACCTGTATTGTGAGTAGACCTACGCCATCTTAATTTACCCAGTTTATCAAGAGACTAACCATTCAAATAAATTATTACCACCTTTATGTTGTTGGGTAGTTACATTGATAAAGTCAAATTGACTGTATGGTTGTATAATTGATTTGTTATTGCACACATGGTTGTCTCTGGGAGCATTTCTCATCAAAATGCTCCAACGTAATTAGATTTATTATCGGCCTAAAATAATCAGCCATCGGCGTCCTTGACCCCCAAAAAATGGTATCGGCTCTTAAAAACCCATATCTGTCGTTCTCTGCTGTTGACCCTAATTATCTTCCATATGTAAAGTCAAATGATCTCCCACAAGTCACCCATATTTATGAGTAAAGGCAATCCCCTTCACCTGTAGTTTCTGAACAACATGTTACGATCTGATGCCAAAAACCAACTCCTCATCATCATCATCCTCCTCATCGCGTGATTAATTGACTGCCGATTATGACTGTAACTTTAAGGAGCCGCGGCGCGACTCTGCCAACCTAACAGAAGCAGACATCTGCCAAAGTGATTCAACTAAAGACTGTCCCCTTCCTCCCCTCTTCAACACACAGACAAGGACAACCAAAAGGAGCCAGTCAGGGGACACGTCCTCTCAGTGAATGAGTCGTGTTGCTAGCCCTCTGAGGGAGACCTGGCATGTATGGAGTCGTAGCATACTGTGCGTCTGGTACAATTTGTGGACCAGGTCTGAACGTGTTCAACAAGAAAAAGGTGAGGTGGTGTGTGGAGGGAGGAGTCAGACACAGCAGCACTCATTAAAATGGAGTGTAAACTGAGTGCTAATGGGGAGGCAGGTAGCTAAGCTGCTGCCATCTCCACACACACACACACACAGTCTAATTAGGGAACAGGTCTGCCTGCAGCCAACACAGAGGCAGGAGGGGAGATGGAGAGAGACATACAGAGATACACATTCTCCAAGAGGAAAGACCACGGGGAATGATCAAATCAATTAACATCCAGCTCCAAAAAGGGAAGCAGCTCTGGCTGTGGCCCGATGCCTCGGAGCGCTGCTGGCTACGTGTTATTCTCCAACCTCTGTCTGTCTGGGGCTGGCAGCTGTCAGGTGGGCTGAGGGTGTGTGGTCGTGCCGGGCCTTGCTCACCATGTGTCTCATGTTGGGGAAACAATGGGCGACTCAGAGGCCACAGCCAAACCCATATGATGGAGGGTTCTTTAAGACTGTTGGTCTTCGTCATCTTTCTAAAAACCTCATCCACACACACACACACACACACACACACACACACACACACACACACACACACACACACACACACACACACACACACACACACACACACACACACACACACACACACACACACACACACACACACACACACACACACACACACACACACACACACACACACACCTCCCATCTGCCACCAGTGACATGTGTATGTGGCCCTCTTCATTTGTACATCATTATCAGCCATTGACTTCACAGGAGTTATGCAAATTGAGTGGCTGGACCCAGGAGGATTCTACTTCTGCCAGACAGACAGAGATGACGTGTGAGTGAGAGAGAGGCTCTTCTACAGGGACAGGAGAACACACACATATCTGGCACTGTGTAGCAGCTCTTCCAATCCATCTTCATCACATGAGAAATGTTTGACAAGTACTTCAACATGGATCCTTATAGAAAGCACAACATCGTCAATGTCGTTTCCACAGCGGTAAGCTCTCTCACACACACACACACACACACACACACACACACACACACACACACACACACACACACACACACACACACACACACAGCTGTGATCTGTTCTGTGAGTATGATGAGTATGGGCCTGGGCTCTCTCCTCTGAGTCACTTCCAGTTCCACGTCATCCCCGTTTACCGCCACAACGCAGACTAAAACACTGCTAACCAGAGATAGGATGAACAGGTCAATTACATCAAGCTCTGCTGCTATACTGTCTACATATAGACAGGACTGAATGGCAGATTGGGTTATGTGACTAATAGAGCCTCCTGATCGAGGCTCTTATCAGTTTAGAGAGGAGCAACACTATCAGAGGCTATGATGTCCATGCTAACTGGACGCCTGGGAATAACACAGGACCCCGTTGCTACTTCATACTGATATGTCCTTCCTGTGGGGAGTTAGGGGATACAAGTAAACATCTCACAAGTAAACATCATGTCGTCCCTGATTGAGGGGACAAGACAATTTACTCTGCTCTCTGCTGTGCTGTCCCAGCGGGGGGCCTCCTTGCGCAGCAGCACCACAGAGACACGGTCTCCCTCGACGAGCTGCGCGACACGGCCCCGGCACTAACAACTACCGCGGCGCTGCTAACAAATGCAGCGCGTCGTTGAAAGGAGGCCCCTAATCAGAGTTGCAATTTGTTCATTAGTGGATTACAAACGAGGCCTCCGTGCTGATATGAGAGGCCGTGATTAGCACACGCTAATTGGCTGATTTCCTTATACTCCAGTTGAAGCGGCTCACAGGAGATGCCAGCCCCCTCCCTCCCTCCGTGGTTCGCTCCATGCTTGTTTGCGACAAATTAAGGCCAACTCAAACAATCTCTCCACAATTACAGTGGGGGGGGGGGGGGGGGGGGGCTCTTGAGCTCTCTGGTTTGATACCCCTCCACTTCCTCTCCACCTCCCTACCTACCCACCCCCCTGCCGATGCCCCAATCAAAGCGCTCGGCTACACAGCCACACAGGAAAAGGCAGGGCTTTGAAAAGCACGTAGAGGAAGAGGGAAGCAGAGGACCATATGCCAGCCGGCAGACTGCACTTCATTAACCATCCTCAGCCTCTTCTCCCTCTCACCATCTCTCCCCTCATTCTTTTTGGACAAGGAGAGAGAGATGGGGGCAGTGGGGGGGACAGAGGGATGGGGGCAGTGGGGGGGGCAGTGGGGAGAGTGAAAGAAAGTGAGAGTGAAATCCCGTCCCGCTCCTTATACTAATGATCTCATTTCAATACTCAGGAGAACCCCCAACTCTAATTGATGTCAAGTGTGTGCTTTCGCTGTTAATCAAGGAGAAGGCATCAAACGAAGAGAGCCTGGCTGTGTCTGGGCTTCACGCTCTGATCACAGGCAGCCCTCGTTCTCCGGGAAATCAGCAATACGGCGCTGCCGGACCCTAATTATCCCCGTAGCAGCCGGCTGGCCAGGCGAGGGCCAGATCTGATCATACCTGCTTAATTGGAATAGCTCGGCCGCTTCCAATGCTGTCCGCTCGGCCCTCCAGTCCTTTCTTGTCCCTGTCTGGCTCGCTGGCCTTCCGAGACTGTGGAGAAGGAGATAGGAGAACAAGTAGGGGTTATAGAGGCCCTGAGTTAGGCCCTCTAAAGTGTCTGAACGAGGAGCCTGAACAAGGGTCTGTTACAGCCCTCTTCTAGTCTTCACATAACAGGCCTCGTCTAATGGCTGCGAGAGGTGACTGGGGTTATTATTGTGTCTATGAGTCAACTTGACCCAGTTGTTGACCTCTCTCTAAGTTGCTAAGGAACTGGGAAGTGGACATGATGCATGTGTCTGTACATTCTAGAAGGTGGTCACATACAACCTTCCCTGTGGCCTGTATATTCTCACTGTAAGCCATTTACCATTTAAAAGTCCTTTAGATCATTTTGTATGTATTTAACATCCATTGTTTGAACATCTAATAATACATAGTCAACAGTAAAGAAGTAGATGTCCTGTGTGTGTGTGTGTATGTGTGTGTGTGTGTGTGTGTGTGTGTGTGTGTATGTGCGTGTGTGTGTGTGTGTGTGTGTGTGTGTGTGTGCGTGTGTGTGTGTGCGCGTGTGCGTGTGTGTGTGTGTGTGTGTGTGTGTATCTGGGCTCACAGTGAAGAAGTAGATGTCCTATGTGTGTGTGTGTGTGTGTGTGTGTGTGTGTGTGTGTGTGTGTGTGTGTGTGTATCTGGGCTCACAGTGAAGAGGTTGGAGCGGCGTTTGGACTGCTTGCGGACGGGTGTGGGGGTGTTGGTGGTCTGGGGGACGTCGATGCGTAGCTCCTTCTGACTGGTGCTGGGGGTGGAGGGGACTGACGAGGAGTAGTCACTCAGGCTGCCGCCATTACTGGTCTGCTACAGAGACACACACACACTTCTATGTACTGTGTTGGTAACACTAACTTAGTTCAGACAGAATGAGTGTATGTATGGATGAGAGTAAACAGAGAGAGACAGAACAATATAAAAAAGTGTGTGATAGTGAGAAAGAGAGAAAGTTGAACATACAGCTGGAACAGCATCCCCCCTCATAACAACAGACACTACACTAGTATACAGCTGGTACAGTATCCCTTCTTCATAATAACAGACACTACACTAGTATACAGCTGGTACAGTATATCCTCTTCATAATAACAGACACTACACTAGTATACAGCTGGTACAGTATAACCTCTTCATAATAACAGACACTACACTAGTATACAGCTGGTACAGTATAACCTCTTCATAATAACAGACACTACACTAGTATACAGCTGGTACAGTATAACCTCTTCATAATAACACTAGTATACAGCTGGTACAGTATATCTTCTTCATAATAACAGACACTACACTAGTATACAGCTGGTACAGTATAACCTCTTCATAATAACAGACACTACACTAGTATACAGCTGGTACAGTATAACCTCTTCATAATAACACTAGTATACAGCTGGTACAGTATATCTTCTTCATAATAACAGACACTACACTAGTATACAGCTGGTACAGTATAACCTCTTCATAATAACAGACACTACACTAGTATACAGCTGGTACAGTATATCCTCTTCATAATAACAGACACTACACTAGTATACAGCTGGTACAGTATATCCTCTTCATAATAACAGACACTACACTAGTATACAGCTGGTACAGTATAACCTCTTCATAATAACAGACACTACACTAGTATACAGCTGGTACAGTATATCCTCTTCATAATAACAGACACTACACTAGTATACAGCTGGTACAGTATATCCTCTTCATAATAACAGACACTACACTAGTATACAGCTGGTACAGTATAACCTCTTCATAATAACAGACACTACACTAGTATACAGCTGGTACAGTATAACCTCTTCATAATAACAGACACTACACTAGTATACAGCTGGTACAGTTTAACCTCTTCATAATAACAGACACGACACTAGTATACAGCTGGTACAGTTTAACCTCTTCATAATAACAGACACTACACTAGTATACAGCTGGTACAGTATCCCCTCTTCATATTAAACAGACACTACACTAGTATACAGCTGGTACAGTATAACCTCTTCATAATAACAGACACTACACTAGTATACAGCTGGTACAGTATAACCTCTTCATAATAACAGACACTACACTAGTATACAGCTGGTACAGTATCCCCTCTTCATAATAACAGACACTACACTAGTATACAGCTGGTACAGTATAACCTCTTCATAATAACAGACACTACACTAGTATACAGCTGGTACAGTTTAACCTCTTCATAATAACAGACACTACACTAGTATACAGCTGGTACAGTATAACCTCTTCATAATAACAGACACTACACTAGTATACAGCTGGTACAGTATATCCTCTTCATAATAACAGACACTACACTAGTATACAGCTGGTACAGTATATCCTCTTCATAATAACAGACACTACACTAGTATACAGCTGGTACAGTATAACCTCTTCATAATAACAGACACTACACTAGTATACAGCTGGTACAGTATATCCTCTTCATAATAACAGACACTACACTAGTATACAGCTGGTACAGTATATCCTCTTCATAATAACAGACACTACACTAGTATACAGCTGGTACAGTATAACCTCTTCATAATAACAGACACTACACTAGTATACAGCTGGTACAGTATAACCTCTTCATAATAACAGACACTACACTAGTATACAGCTGGTACAGTTTAACCTCTTCATAATAACAGACACGACACTAGTATACAGCTGGTACAGTTTAACCTCTTCATAATAACAGACACTACACTAGTATACAGCTGGTACAGTATCCCCTCTTCATATTAAACAGACACTACACTAGTATACAGCTGGTACAGTATAACCTCTTCATAATAACAGACACTACACTAGTATACAGCTGGTACAGTATAACCTCTTCATAATAACAGACACTACACTAGTATACAGCTGGTACAGTATCCCCTCTTCATAATAACAGACACTACACTAGTATACAGCTGGTACAGTATAACCTCTTCATAATAACAGACACTACACTAGTATACAGCTGGTACAGTTTAACCTCTTCATAATAACAGACACTACACTAGTATACAGCTGGTACAGTATAACCTCTTCATAATAACACTAGTATACAGCTGGTACAGTATATCTTCTTCATAATAACAGACACTACACTAGTATACAGCTGGTACAGTATAACCTCTTCATAATAACAGACACTACACTAGTATACAGCTGGTACAGTATATCCTCTTCATAATAACAGACACTACACTAGTATACAGCTGGTACAGTATATCCTCTTCATAATAACAGACACTACACTAGTATACAGCTGGTACAGTATAACCTCTTCATAATAACAGACACTACACTAGTATACAGCTGGTACAGTATATCCTCTTCATAATAACAGACACTACACTAGTATACAGCTGGTACAGTATATCCTCTTCATAATAACAGACACTACACTAGTATACAGCTGGTACAGTATAACCTCTTCATAATAACAGACACTACACTAGTATACAGCTGGTACAGTATAACCTCTTCATAATAACAGACACTACACTAGTATACAGCTGGTACAGTTTAACCTCTTCATAATAACAGACACGACACTAGTATACAGCTGGTACAGTTTAACCTCTTCATAATAACAGACACTACACTAGTATACAGCTGGTACAGTATCCCCTCTTCATATTAAACAGACACTACACTAGTATACAGCTGGTACAGTATAACCTCTTCATAATAACAGACACTACACTAGTATACAGCTGGTACAGTATAACCTCTTCATAATAACAGACACTACACTAGTATACAGCTGGTACAGTATCCCCTCTTCATAATAACAGACACTACACTAGTATACAGCTGGTACAGTATAACCTCTTCATAATAACAGACACTACACTAGTATACAGCTGGTACAGTTTAACCTCTTCATAATAACAGACACTACACTAGTATACAGCTGGTACAGTATAACCTCTTCATAATAACAGACACTACACTAGTATACAGCTGGTACAGTATAACCTCTTCATAATGTCAGACACTAGATCTGTGTCACTCATAACCTCCATCATTCCTCCTAGATTCCTTAACACTCTACTGTACAACAAGAGCCCCAGCTTGGGAGAGGATTATGGGTAGCATTGAAGACACACTGAGGGCCATTCCGCAGTAGGAGAGAACTGTTACTTAGTGAAAACAACCCTGATTCTCAGGGGATGAGCTGGGCTATGGAGACAAGCTGAATGATGCTGGTTTAATGACAAATCCATGGGGGACTGAGCGCCGTGGATCGAAGACACGACAGGGTGGGAAACGGTGTGTGTGTGTGTGTGGATCTAAGACACGACAGGGTGGTAAAGGGTGTGTGTGTGTGGATCTAAGACACGACAGGGTGGTAAAGGGTGTGTGTGTGTGTGGATCTAAGACACGACAGGGTGGTAAAGGGTGTGTGTGTGTGTGGATCTAAGACACAACAGGGTGGTAAAGGGTGTGTGTGTGTGTGTGTGTGTGTGTGTGTGTGTGTATCGAAGACAGGACAGGGTGGTAAAGGGTGTGTGTGTGTGTGTGTGTGTGTGTGTGTGTGTGTGTGTGTGTGTGTGTGTGTGTGTGTGTGTGTGTGTATCGAAGACAGGACAGGGTGGACAGGGTGGTAAAGGGTGGTAGAGGGAGGAAGAACACATATGGACAAGGGAATGTAGTCAAGGACCTCAATGTGGCCATTTTGTTTGTGTGTCAGTAAATGGTGTCTGTCGGTAAATGTATTTATGTGTGTGTGTACCTACCTGGCTGATGTGTACTGCTGCAGCCACCTGTGCAGAACACACAGAGGAGTGGCTAGGGGAGTTAGGGAGGGACTTGCACGGACCA
The DNA here is from genome assembly GCF_029448725.1 of Salvelinus fontinalis. Taxonomy (NCBI): domain Eukaryota; kingdom Metazoa; phylum Chordata; class Actinopteri; order Salmoniformes; family Salmonidae; genus Salvelinus; species Salvelinus fontinalis. The sequence continues at coordinate 168,737 of NW_026600283.1, forward strand.
ATGGACAGCTGCTGCTTCTTCCTGGTCGCCACGATCTTCTGGGCCACTGCAACAACACAACACAGTCATCATTCAGAGGGTCTATTCTCCCAACGGAGACACATAGCGGGCTAGACAACCTAATAGAAGAAAGAAATGGAGAGAAGAGGGAGAGCTAGACCAACTAATCGAAGGAAGAGATGGAGATGAGAATGAGAGTGAGAAATGGAGAGAGGAGAGAGCCTGAGAACACTAGCTGATGGTTCAGACCAGAACAGTCCATTACTTCTCATAATGCTGACGCAGGCAGCTCCAGCAGCCCTGTCTGTGAATCTCCTATCTATCTGGTCCACAGCAGAGCCCCCGTCCGCCTTCCACAAACACCCCTTACCTGCTAACAGCTCCAGTGATTATTTCACAATTATTATACAGGAGAGGAGAGAGAGAGCGGGCTATCAGTGTTATTGAAAAGGGCAATGCCAATCAATGGGTGCTCAGCTGCCTCCTATCGATCCCCAGGCCCAGCGCTCTGGCCCAATCAGGGAGGGATATTCAAACGTTCCGTCATCTCCGTGGTGATTGAGGCCATTGATCCGGCCCACTGGAGGGTAGGGGGAGGGGCCTCGTAGGAGTTCAGCTGTTCAAATATACATCTCTCAGATGGAAGGGAATGCTCCTTTTACAAACTAACAACTAGAAAATGCAACTTCATAGACTTCTATTCTCAAAGTTTAACTTTTTTCTTGAGTGAGTTGAACTTTCTGGAAATGGGTACAAAGCTGTATGGCAGTACTAGGAAAGATCCCTCACAAATGACAAACATGTCTGTGAATATATCCTCCTTCCAAGGACTTATATTTGTTAAGAATCAAGAGACGGAGCAAGTTATCAGAGATGATCACATTGTCCATCTAGTTTGGGCAGGACAGGGTTAACAACACATCCTTCAGTCTCAGATTCCATTATCCACAGCCCCAATAAACAGGGCTGGGTTTCATTTGGTGTGAGATGAAACCATTGTTTTAATTGGGCCCATTAATGGCCTCTGTTTTAATGAGGAGCCAGTCATAAACATTTACCTTCAGGTGAGAGGGCCGTGCCAAGGGCAGGAGGAGACCTGCTCCCTCTGTGGTTAAACACCACAGTAAAACTAGACCTGCTCTCTCTGTGGTTAAACACTACAGTAAAACTAGACCTGCTCTCTCTGTGGTTAAACACCACAGTAAAACTAGACCTGCTCTCTCTGTGGTTAAACACCACAGTAAAACTAGACCTGCTCTCTCTGTGGTTAAACACTACAGTAAAACTAGACCTGCTCTCTCTGTGGCTCTAAACACCACAGTAAAACTAGACCTGCTCTCTCTGTGGTTAAACACTACAGTAAAACTAGACCTGCTCTCTCTGTGGTTAAACACCACAGTAAAACTAGACCTGCTCTCTCTGTGGTTAAACACCACAGTAAAACTAGACCTGCTCTCTCTGTGGTTAAACACTACAGTAAAACTAGACCTGCTCTCTCTGTGGCTCTAAACACCACAGTAAAACTAGACCTGCTCTCTCTGTGGCTCTAAACACTACAGTAAAACTAGACCTGCTCTCTCTGTGGCTAAACACTACAGTAAAACTAGACCTGCTCTCTCTGTGGTTTACACTACAGTAAAACTAGACCTGCTCTCTCTGTGGTTAAACACCACAGTAAAACTAGACCTGCTCTCTCTGTGGTTAAACACTACAGTAAAACTAGACCTGCTCTCTCTGTGGCTAAACACTACAGTAAAACTAGACCTGCTCTCTCTGTGGTTTACACTACAGTAAAACTAGACCCGCTCTCTCTGTGGTTAAACACCACAGTAAAACTAGACCTGCTCTCTCTGTGGTTAAACACCACAGTAAAACTAGACCTGCTCTCTCTGTGGTTAAACACTACAGTAAAACTAGACCTGCTCTCTAAACACCACAGTAAAACTAGACCTGCTCTCTCTGTGGTTAAACACCACAGTAAAACTAGACCTGCTCTCTCTGTGGTTAAACACCACAGTAAAACTAGACCTGCTCTCTCTGTGGTTAAACACTACAGTAAAACTAGACCTGCTCTCTCTGTGGTTAAACACCACAGTAAAACTAGACCTGCTCTCTCTGTGGTTAAACACTACAGTAAAACTAGACCTGCTCTCTCTGTGGTTAAACACTACAGTAAAACTAGAAAACTCAGTCCCCAGTTCAATCCCGTGAACCTGGTAGTCAAACACTGGTAAAATGCAGAGCCAATTGTTCAATCAAAACCGATAACCGGAGATCCCGGCATATGCTAAAATCTTCTTTCCATGCAGTAAAGATGGTTTGAATCCATATCACAATACTGAAACACAATGAATTCCCCTACAACCCTGAACACAACCTCTGAAATAACTCTGTCTTTACAAGACCTCCGTGGATAACAGCCAGCCACTGGACAACAGTGAAGTAGACTAGACGGAGCTGATCTGTAGAAGATATATGTGATACAGGTCCACACACACAGCCAGGCATGAGCTGTATATTACTTTAAGTGTTAAGAACAGTTATGATAAGGCTGGGTTAAATATTTAAACTGCACGGCTAATACCATTTAACTTTAACCATCAATCTTACTTCTCCTCTGAGAGGCTGCCATTTATTCTAATGGAAACGTCTCCCCTCTGATCAGATTTATGGCAGACTGGAGAAGAGGAGAGCCCAGAGCTAACTGCTACAGACCAGACAGACTGGGGGAGAGGAGAGCCCAGAGCTAACTGGAGGAGAGGAGGGCCCAGAGCTAACTGCTACAGACCAGGCAGACTGGAGGAGAGGACAGACCAGAGCTAACTGGAGAAGAGGAGGGCCCAGAGCTAACTGGAGGAGAGGAGGGCCCAGAGCTAACTGCTACAGACCAGGCAGACTGGAGGAGAGGAGGGCCCAGAGCTAACTGGAGGAGAGGAGGGCCCAGAGCTAACTGGAGGAGAGGACGGCCCAGCGCTAACTGGAGGAGAGGACGGCCCAGCGCTAACTGCTACAGACCAGACAGACTGGGGGAGAGGAGAGCCCAGAGCTAACTGGAGGAGAGGAGGGCCCAGAGCTAACTGCTACAGACCAGGCAGACTGGAGGAGAGGACAGCCCAGCGCTAACTGGAGGAGAGGAGGGCCCAGAGCTAACTGGAGGAGAGGACAGCCCAGAGCTAACTGGAGGAGAGGAGGGCCCAGAGCTAACTGGAGGAGAGGAGGGCCCAGAGCTAACTGGAGGAGAGGAGGGCCCAGAGCTAACTGGAGGAGAGGAGTGCCCAGAGCTAACTGGAGGAGAGGACAGCCCAGAGCTAACTGGAGGAGAGGAGGGCCCAGAGCTAACTGGAGGAGAGGAGGGCCCAGAACTAACTGGAGGAGAGGAGGGCCCAGAGCTAACTGGAGGAGAGGAGGGCCCAGAGCTAACTGGAGGAGAGGACAGCCCAGAGCTAACTGGAGGAGAGGACAGCCCAGAGCTAACTGGAGGAGAGGAGGGCCCAGAGCTAACTGCTACAGACCAGACAGACTGGAGGAGAAGACAGCCCAGAGCTAACTGGAGAAGAGGAGGGCCCAGAGCTAACTGCTACAGACCAGGCAGACTGGAGGAGAGGACAGCCCAGAGCTAACTGGAGGAGAGGAGGGCCCAGAGCTAACTGCTACAGACCAGGCAGACTGGAGGAGAGGACAGCCCAGAGCTAACTGCTACAGACCAGGCAGACTGGGGGAGAGGAGAGCCCAGAGCTAACTGGAGGAGAGGACAGTCCAGAGCTAACTGCTACAGACCAGGCAGACTGGAGGAGAGGACAGCCCAGAGCTAACTGCTACAGACCAGGCAGACTGGAGGAGAGGACAGCCCAGAGCTAACTGCTACAGACCAGGCAGACTGGAGGAGAGGACAGCCCAGAGCTAACTGCTACAGACCAGGCAGACTGGAGGAGAGGAGGGCCCAGAGCTAACTGCTACAGACCAGGCAGACTGGAGGAGAGGACAGCCCAGAGCTAACTGCTACAGACCAGGCAGACTGGAGGAGAGGAGGGCCCAGAGCTAACTGCTACAGACCAGGCAGACTGGAGGAGAGGACGGCCCAGAGCTAACTGCTACAGACCAGGCAGACTGGAGGAGAGGAGGGCCCAGAGCTAACTGCTACAGACCAGGCAGACTGGAGGAGAGGACAGCCCAGAGCTAACTGCTACAGACCAGGCAGACTGGAGGAGAGGAGGGCCCAGAGCTAACTGCTACAGACCAGACAGACTGGGGGAGAGGAGAGCCCAGAGCTAACTGCTACAGACCAGGCAGACTGGGGGAGAGGACAGCCCAGAGCTAACTGCTACAGACCAGACAGACTGGAGGAGAGGACAGCCCAGAGCTAACTGCTACAGACCAGGCAGACTGGAGGAGAGGACAGCCCAGAGCTAACTGCTACAGACCAGGCAGACTGGAGGAGAGGACAGCCCAGAGCTAACTGCTACAGACCAGACAGACTGGGGGAGAGGACAGCCCAGAGCTAACTGCTACAGACCAGGCAGACTGGAGGAGAGGACAGCCCAGAGCTAACTGCTACAGACCAGACAGACTGGGGGAGAGGACAGCCCAGAGCTAACTACTACAGACCAGACAGACTGGAGGAGAGGACAGCCCAGAGCTAACTGCTACAGACCAGGCAGACTGGAGGAGAGGAGGGCCCAGAGCTAACTGCTACAGACCAGGCAGACTGGGGGAGAGGAGAGCCCAGAGCTAACTGGAGGAGAGGAGGGCCCAGAGCTAACTGCTACAGACCAGGCAGACTGGAGGAGAGGAGAGCCCAGAGCTAACTGGAGGAGAGGAGGGCCCAGAGCTAACTGCTACAGACCAGGCAGACTGGAGGAGAGGACAGCCCAGAGCTAACTGCTACAGACCAGGCAGACTGGGGGAGAGGAGAGCCCAGAGCTAACTGGAGGAGAGGACAGTCCAGAGCTAACTGCTACAGACCAGGCAGACTGGAGGAGAGGACAGCCCAGAGCTAACTGCTACAGACCAGGCAGACTGGAGGAGAGGACAGCCCAGAGCTAACTGCTACAGACCAGGCAGACTGGAGGAGAGGACAGCCCAGAGCTAACTGCTACAGACCAGGCAGACTGGAGGAGAGGAGGGCCCAGAGCTAACTGCTACAGACCAGGCAGACTGGAGGAGAGGACAGCCCAGAGCTAACTGCTACAGACCAGGCAGACTGGAGGAGAGGAGGGCCCAGAGCTAACTGCTACAGACCAGGCAGACTGGAGGAGAGGACGGCCCAGAGCTAACTGCTACAGACCAGGCAGACTGGAGGAGAGGAGGGCCCAGAGCTAACTGCTACAGACCAGGCAGACTGGAGGAGAGGACAGCCCAGAGCTAACTGCTACAGACCAGGCAGACTGGAGGAGAGGAGGGCCCAGAGCTAACTGCTACAGACCAGACAGACTGGGGGAGAGGACAGCCCAGAGCTAACTGCTACAGACCAGGCAGACTGGGGGAGAGGAGAGCCCAGAGCTAACTGCTACAGACCAGACAGACTGGAGGAGAGGACAGCCCAGAGCTAACTGCTACAGACCAGGCAGACTGGAGGAGAGGACAGCCCAGAGCTAACTGCTACAGACCAGGCAGACTGGAGGAGAGGACAGCCCAGAGCTAACTGCTACAGACCAGACAGACTGGGGGAGAGGACAGCCCAGAGCTAACTGCTACAGACCAGGCAGACTGGAGGAGAGGACAGCCCAGAGCTAACTGCTACAGACCAGACAGACTGGGGGAGAGGACAGCCCAGAGCTAACTACTACAGACCAGACAGACTGGAGGAGAGGACAGCCCAGAGCTAACTGCTACAGACCAGGCAGACTGGAGGAGAGGAGGGCCCAGAGCTAACTGCTACAGACCAGGCAGACTGGGGGAGAGGAGAGCCCAGAGCTAACTGGAGGAGAGGAGGGCCCAGAGCTAACTGCTACAGACCAGGCAGACTGGAGGAGAGGAGAGCCCAGAGCTAACTGGAGGAGAGGAGGGCCCAGAGCTAACTGGAGGAGAGGAGGGCCCAGAGCTAACTGGAGGAGAGGAGGGCCCAGAGCTAACTGGAGGAGAGGAGGGCCCAGAGCTAACTGGAGGAGAGGAGGGCCCAGAGCTAACTGGAGGAGAGGACGGCCCAGAGCTAACTGGAGGAGAGGAGGGCCCAGAGCTAACTGGAGGAGAGGACAGCCCAGAGCTAACTGGAGGAGAGGAGGGCCCAGAGCTAACTGGAGGAGAGGACGGCCCAGAGCTAACTGGAGGAGAGGAGAGCCCAGAGCTAACTGGAGGAGAGGAGAGCCCAGAGCTAACTGCTACAGACCAGGCAGACTGGAGGAGAGGACAGCCCAGAGCTAACTGGAGGAGAGGAGGGCCCAGAGCTAACTGGAGGAGAGGACAGCCCAGAGCTAACTGCTACAGACCAGGGAGACTGGAGGAGAGGACAGCCCAGAGCTAACTGGAGGAGAGGAGGGCCCAGAGCTAACTGGAGGAGAGGAGGGCCCAGAGCTAACTGGAGGAGAGGACAGCCCAGAGCTAACTGGAGGAGAGGAGGGCCCAGAGCTAACTGGAGGAGAGGAGGGCCCAGAGCTAACTGGAGGAGAGGAGGGCCCAGAGCTAACTGGAGGAGAGGAGGGCCCAGAGCTAACTGGAGGAGAGGAGGGCCCAGAGCTAACTGCTACAGACCAGACAGACTGGAGGAGAAGAAAGCCCAGAGCCAACTGGAGAAGAGGAGGGCCCAGAGCTAACTGCTACAGACCAGGCAGACTGGAGGAGAGGACAGCCCAGAGCTAACTGGAGGAGAGGAGGGCCCAGAGCTAACTGCTACAGACCAGGCAGACTGGGGGAGAGGACAGCCCAGAGCTAACTGCTACAGACCAGACAGACTGGGGGAGAGGACAGCCCAGAGCTAACTACTACAGACCAGACAGACTGGAGGAGAGGACAGCCCAGAGCTAACTGCTACAGACCAGGCAGACTGGAGGAGAGGAGGGCCCAGAGCTAACTGCTACAGACCAGGCAGACTGGGGGAGAGGAGAGCCCAGAGCTAACTGGAGGAGAGGAGGGCCCAGAGCTAACTGCTACAGACCAGGCAGACTGGAGGAGAGGAGAGCCCAGAGCTAACTGGAGGAGAGGAGGGCCCAGAGCTAACTGGAGGAGAGGAGGGCCCAGAGCTAACTGGAGGAGAGGAGGGCCCAGAGCTAACTGGAGGAGAGGAGGGCCCAGAGCTAACTGGAGGAGAGGAGGGCCCAGAGCTAACTGGAGGAGAGGACGGCCCAGAGCTAACTGGAGGAGAGGAGGGCCCAGAGCTAACTGGAGGAGAGGACAGCCCAGAGCTAACTGGAGGAGAGGAGGGCCCAGAGCTAACTGGAGGAGAGGACGGCCCAGAGCTAACTGGAGGAGAGGAGAGCCCAGAGCTAACTGGAGGAGAGGAGAGCCCAGAGCTAACTGCTACAGACCAGGCAGACTGGAGGAGAGGACAGCCCAGAGCTAACTGGAGGAGAGGAGGGCCCAGAGCTAACTGGAGGAGAGGACAGCCCAGAGCTAACTGCTACAGACCAGGGAGACTGGAGGAGAGGACAGCCCAGAGCTAACTGGAGGAGAGGAGGGCCCAGAGCTAACTGGAGGAGAGGAGGGCCCAGAGCTAACTGGAGGAGAGGACAGCCCAGAGCTAACTGGAGGAGAGGACAGCCCAGAGCTAACTGGAGGAGAGGAGGGCCCAGAGCTAACTGGAGGAGAGGAGGGCCCAGAGCTAACTGGAGGAGAGGAGGGCCCAGAGCTAACTGGAGGAGAGGAGGGCCCAGAGCTAACTGCTACAGACCAGACAGACTGGAGGAGAAGAAAGCCCAGAGCCAACTGGAGAAGAGGAGGGCCCAGAGCTAACTGCTACAGACCAGGCAGACTGGAGGAGAGGACAGCCCAGAGCTAACTGGAGGAGAGGAGGGCCCAGAGCTAACTGCTACAGACCAGGCAGACTGGAGGAGAGGACAGCCCAGAGCTAACTGCTACAGACCAGGCAGACTGGGGGAGAGGACAGCCCAGAGCTAACTGCTACAGACCAGGCAGACTGGGGGAGAGGACAGCCCAGAGCTAACTGGAGGAGAGGAGGGCCCAGAGCTAACTGCTACAGACCAGGCAGACTGGAGGAGAGGACAGCCCAGAGCTAACTGCTACAGACCAGGCAGACTGGGAGAGAGGAGAGCCCAGAGCTAACTGGAGGAGAGGACAGTCCAGAGCTAACTGCTACAGACCAGGCAGACTGGAGGAGAGGACAGCCCAGAGCTAACTGCTACAGACCAGGCAGACTGGAGGAGAGGAGGGCCCAGAGCTAACTGCTACAGACCAGACAGACTGGGGGAGAGGACAGCCCAGAGCTAACTGCTACAGACCAGGCAGACTGGGGGAGAGGACAGCCCAGAGCTAACTGCTACAGACCAGACAGACTGGAGGAGAGGACAGCCCAGAGCTAACTGCTACAGACCAGGCAGACTGGAGGAGAGGACAGCCCAGAGCTAACTGCTACAGACCAGGCAGACTGGGGGAGAGGAGAGCCCAGAGCTAACTGCTACAGACCAGGCAGACTGGGGGAGAGGACAGCCCAGAGCTAACTGCTACAGACCAGACAGACTGGAGGAGAGGACAGCCCAGAGCTAACTGCTACAGACCAGACAGACTGGAGGAGAGGACAGCCCAGAGCTAACTGCTACAGATCAGACAGACTGGGGGAGAGGAGAGCCCAGAGCTAACTGCTACAGACCAGGCAGACTGGAGGAGAGGACAGCCCAGAGCTAACTGCTACAGACCAGGCAGACTGGAGGAGAGGAGGGCCCAGAGCTAACTGCTACAGACCAGACAGACTGGGGGAGAGGACAGCCCAGAGCTAACTGGAGGAGAGGACAGCCCAGAGCTAACTGCTACAGACCAGGCAGACTGGAGGAGAGGACAGCCCAGAGCTAACTGGAGGAGAGGAGGGCCCAGAGCTAACTGGAGGAGAGGAGGGCCCAGAGCTAACTGCTACAGACCAGGCAGACTGGAGGAGAGGACAGTCCAGAGCTAACTGCTACAGACCAGGCAGACTGGAGGAGAGGACAGTCCAGAGCTAACTGCTACAGACCAGACAGACTGGAGGAGAGGACATCCCAAAGCTAACTGGAGGAGAGGAGAGCCCAGAGCTAACTGCTACAGACCAGGCAGACTGGAGGAGAGGACAGCCCAGAGCTAACTGCTACAGACCAGGCAGACTGGAGGAGAGGACAGTCCAGAGCTAACTACTACAGACCAGACAGACTGGAGGAGAGGACAGCCCAGCGCTAACTGGAGGAGAGGAGGGCCCAGAGCTAACTGCTACAGACCAGGCAGACTGGAGGAGAGGACAGCCCAGAGCTAACTGGAGAAGAGGAGGGCCCAGAGCTAACTGCTACAGACCAGGCAGACTGGAGGAGAAGACAGCCCAGAGCTAACTGCTACAGACCAGGCAGACTGGAGGAGAAGACAGCCCAGAGCTAACTGCTACAGACCAGGCAGACTGGAGGAGAGGACAGTCCAGAGCTAACTGCTACAGACCAGGCAGACTGGAGGAGAGGACAGCCCAGAGCTAACTGCTACAGACCAGACAGACTGGAGGAGAGGACAGTCCAGAGCTAACTGCTACAGACCAGGCAGACTGGAGGAGAGGACAGCCCAGAGCTAACTGCTACAGACCAGGTAACTTAATGCATTTTAACACCAGTCAGCCTTCCAGGCATCATATGGAAGTATGTTTATATAATCTACACCAGGGGTTCACCATTTTGATCAAACAATTTTAATGACACCACCGTGTAAAAAAAAGCCAAGGTTTACTTATTCAATTGGGGCTATGACAGTCTATTACAAACCAGTCTGACAGTAGCTGTGACAATAGCTGTGACAGTAGATGTAATGCCTGGTCTTGCCCACTCTCTTCTAATAAGGCTTGTGGGTATCGTAGAGGGTAACAGGAGACACATCCGTGTTCCTGAGAGTCAGATCTTTCAGTGATGGGGTCATAACATTTTGTAGCTGAAACCTTTCGAAAGGATGGAGCCACTTTTGTAGGGAGAAAACAGAAACCGCTCTGTTTATTACAACCGTATCTAGTGGTTGCCGGCGGTTACTGATGTAACCCCGTTTCTATGAACCAAGCAAAATTTGTAAAATGTATTTCAGAGTTTCTCTTGCGACCCCATTTTCAAAATCAGGCGACCCCCTCATGGGGTTCAGACCCCTAGTTTGAGAAACACTGGTCTACACTGTTATTGTCATTCGTTTTTTGTTTTTTTATTAAATTAAAATTGTATTTGTCATAATAAAATAACAATAGCGAGGTTATATACAGGGGGTACTGGTACCGAGTCAAAGTGCGGAGGTACAGGTTAGTCGAGGTAATATGTATATGTCGGGGTAAAGTGACTATGTATAGATAATAAAACAGTGAGTAGCAGCAGCGTAAAAAACGGGGTCAATGTAAATAGGCATTTGAATAACTGTTTAGCAGTCTAATGGCTTGGGGGTAGCAGCTGTTTAGCAGTCTAATGGCTTGGGGGTAGCAGCTGTTTAGCAGTCTAATGGCTTGGGGGTAGCAGCTGTTCAGCAGTCTAATGGCTTGGGGGTAGCAGCTGTTCAGCAGTCTAATGGCTTGGGGGTAGCAGCTGTTCAGCAGTCTAATGGCTTGGGGGTAGCAGCTGTTCAGCAGTCTAATGGCTTGGGGGTAGCAGCTGTTTAGCAGTCTAATGGCTTGGGGGTAGCAGCTGTTTAGGAGCCTTTTAGGCCTAGACTTGGTGCTCCGGTACAGGTCAAAGAGTTTGTTTACCAATTGTGCATTATGATTGTGTGTGAAATACACCGGGGGTGGGGTACATAGTCAACAGGCTGAGGAGGGGGGAGAGAGCCAACAGGCTGAGGAGGGGGGAGAGAGCCAACAGGCTGAGGAGGGGGGAGAGAGCCAACAGGCTGAGGAGGGGGGAGAGAGCCAACAGGCTGAGGAGGGGGGAGAGAGCCAACAGGCTGAGGAGGGGGGAGAGAGCTAACAGGCTGAGGAGGGGGGAGAGAGCTAACAGGCTGAGGGGGGAGAGAGCTAACAGGCTGAGGAGGGGGGAGAGAGCTAACAGGCTGAGGGGGGAGAGAGCTAACAGGCTGAGGGGGGAGAGAGCCAACAGGCTGAGGAGGGGGGAGAGAGCTAACAGGCTGAGGGGGGAGAGAGCTAACAGGCTGAGGGGGGAGAGAGCTAACAGGCTGAGGAGGGAGAGAGCCAACAGGCTGAGGAGGTGAGACAGCTAACAGTCTGAGGAGGTGAGACAGCTAACCTTTTCCCTCCAACACCCAACTGGACAGAGTGTGAAAAAAGAGAGAGGGACAGACACACAGAGAGCGAGAGAGAGATAGAGAGGAAGAGGGGGAGAAAGTGGTGGTGAGGGTGCGGTCAGGGTGGTTAGTGAAGGCCTGCTATAAATATTAACTAATGAGTCAGAAGGCGCTAACGTGTCAGATAATGAGGCGCTAGCTGTGGCCTGCCGTGTGTGTGTGTGTGTGTGTGTGTGTGTGTGTGTGTGTGTGTGTGTGTGTGTGTGTGTGTGTGTGTGTGTGTGTGTGTGTGTGTGTGTGTGTGTGTGTGGCGCCTGCCAGGGATCCACTGGGGAAAAGGTCACTTTTGTACCTCACTTATAACCCAGTAATTAGACCATCCTCCATTAGACCTGCCCTCTTACTCACTATCTTTTCTCTCGTTGTCTCTGCCAGGGGCCCCACATCGCATGGACAGACGAGGCCCACGTCAACCAAAATAAGGGCCCCACATTGACATACAGACACAGAGGCCCCACAAGAGCTACGTACGGTCACACATGGATAGTGTTGTGTACTGCTGCAGCGCCTCATGTCTGTCTTCGTCTGCTGTGCCGCCAGGCCAGGGGAAACACTGATCTACTCCGACAGGCCCTTAGATTTGTTATCAAAACAATCCACAGCTAATGTGTCTTAATAACCGCCCTCATCTTGACAGACACTCATTTCCCTCTGTGTGTGTGAGGACTGGAGAACACAGCCAGAAAAAGGACATGGGCCCCTTCTGTTTCCACAGATGAGATAGATATCTGGTCGGCATTTTGGAAACAATGGATATGTATGTTGCCATGGTAACTAGCGTACATGTGAATACACTGGGTTAAAGTGGAACTGACAGATATGCAGATATGAAACAGAATCATAATATCAGTCAAAAATATCAAATTCCCAGTTTATGATGCAAAACCAACTTTATAAGAGGTTTTAAAAAATATGTTCTGTGTGACTCAACATTCCATGACGTACACTAAGGAATTGTTGGCAGAATAAATGGATGCAGTTCATTGCATGATTAATATAATTCACCAATACATTTCTTGGTAGTCTAAAAAATATTGCTATCAGGTTGTAAATCACAGCTGGCCTGATACATTGTTTGCTGCCTCCATTTGGGATGCCCCGTTTCAGTTTCCATGACTAACGAATGTAACTAAGGCTGGGAATGTCAATAAGATCAAACTAGGAAGGGCGATGATCACAAGTCAGTCATAACGTGGCTAATAGGCTAGTGTATCTATTTATGTAGCAAGCTAAACACACAGAGCATAACATTAGATAGATATCCTCCTAGCAGCTAGCTAGCTGTCATGTCATTGGAGGAGTGGGTGAGTGTGTCTATTTCCCCTCATATCGTTTTCAGTGGCTACACACAGAGCATAACATTAGATAGATATCCTCCTAGCAGCTAGCTAGCTGTCATGTCATTGGAGGAGTGGGTGGAGTGTCTATTTCCCCTCATATCGTTTTCAGTGGCTACACACAGAGCATAACATTAGATAGATATCCTCCTAGCAGCTAGCTAGCTGTCATGTCATTGGAGGAGTGGGTGAGTGTGTCTATTTCCCCTCATATCGTTTTCAGTGGCTACACACAGAGCATAACATTAGATAGATATCCTCCTAGCAGCTAGCTAGCTGTCATGTCATTGGAGGAGTGGGTGAGTGTGTCTATTTCCCCTCATATCGTTTTCAGTGGCTACACACAGAGCATAACATTAGATAGATATCCTCCTAGCAGCTAGCTAGCTGTCATGTCATTGGAGGAGTGGGTGAGTGTGTCTATTTCCCCTCATATCGTTTTCAGTGGCTACACACAGAGCATAACATTAGATAGATATCCTCCTAGCAGCTAGCTAGCTGTCATGTCATTGGAGGAGTGGGTGAGTGTGTCTATTTCCCCTCATATCGTTTTCAGTGGCTACACACAGAGCATAACATTAGATAGATATCCTCCTAGCAGCTAGCTAGCTGTCATGTCATTGGAGGAGTGGGTGAGTGTGTCTATTTCCCCTCATATCGTTTTCAGTGGCTACACACAGAGCATAACATTAGATAGATATCCTCCTAGCAGCTAGCTAGCTGTCATGTCATTGGAGGAGTGGGTGAGTGTGTCTATTTCCCCTCATATCGTTTTCAGTGGCTACACACAGAGCATAACATTAGATAGATATCCTCCTAGCAGCTAGCTAGCTGTCATGTCATTGGAGGAGTGGGTGAGTGTGTCTATTTCCCCTCATATCGTTTTCAGTGGCTACACACAGCTAGAGATGCAGGAGTCATTTGGTTAGCTAGCAAGAACATGAACGACTGTTATACAGTTAGCATGTATCTTACATTCGCAAATTCACTCTGGCTATCTACTCGATTTCAGAGCACTCTCGTCTGAGTGTCAGAGCGCAGAATAACTGATGAATTTACGAACGCGCAACACCTGCTGAAAATGACCGGTGTCAGTAAACATAGGCAAAAAATTAATAGTTAGTCAAGAACGCTCTAGATAACATGTAAACAGCCTAACCAGCTCTGCTACGGCAAGTAAAATGGTCAGAGTGAGGTGTTCTCTCATTTGTGTCTGGAAGTTGCTAGCCGACTTTAGCCAGTTAGGTTGTTGGTTGGAACAAGCATGCAGCATGGCAGGCAAGCTGTAGGACGAGGAGGCTACAATTCCCCATTGTTTATCAGTGTAATTTTGAAGGCCAACAAGCTGAAAAAGTCTGAGAGGGTTTATCTAATGTTTCTTCGTTAGATTTCGCTCTGGCTAGCATTAGTTGTTGTTCTTGTTGTTGTGTATAACTGAGGGAGAGAGAGTCTACCTTTTCATGGTTATTTGATCAATAGGACTGTGAAGTGTTTTATGGCTTTTGCAGAATAAGTTGTAATGATCTAAAGTCTCGCTGTTGCAACGGCCTGTAAACACACAGTCCAAACGCACTGCTGCCTTCCCACTCTATATTATTATAGAACTGTTCAAATGCTGTCTCACTTTAAAGAGAGCAGCAGAGCTGAACACTAGTGTGAATGTCATTCAGAGATACAGGTATAGAGGTGATCGGATCTACTTTGCTCCACAGAAGCCAGTTCATTTGGAATGGTTGTCGTAATTACTTTCACCATGCACGGTTCCATCAACAAGTTGACTGATTTCATAGTTCTCTATTGTTGATCTGGAATGAACGGATTCAGAACTTCTAGACTTGGTGAAATACAGTGGCATCAGAATCCTGACTGTGTCCATTATAACACAGTAGCTAATTACAGCAATAAAAAGTATACGACAGTGACAATACCGTAAATCAGTGTCCCTGAAGCGCGTGAGTATGTGTGAATGCTTCTCTGTGTGTGTGTGTGTGTGTGTGTGTGTGTGTGTGTGTGTGTGTGTGTGTGTGTGTGTGTTCCAGCAAGAGGACAGCGAGGCTTCTCAGCTCGTTAGTGTGTGCTAACGAAGCACTGCGTCCCGGCTCTGACACGGGGGCGGCTGCAGCGGTGCGCGCGACTTGCCATGGCGACCATAATTAGGATAATTAAATTAGCGCGCTGATGGACGAGGGGCCAGGGCGCTGTCAGGATCCCTGTCACCCCCCCCCCCCTCCCCATAGAACACCACCCTCATCACACCCCATCCCTCAGACAGACAGCCTGCCCAGGCCACAGCGTCCTGACCAGATAGAGCATCACAGGTCATTATGTGTATGTCATAGAAAAATACAATGCCATCAGAAAGTATTCACACCCCTTGTCTTTTCCCACATTTTGTTGAGTTACAGCCTGAATTTAAAATGGATGACATTTATATTTTTGTCACTGGCCTACACACAATACCCCATAATGTCAAAGTGGAATTCTGTTTTTTAAATGAAAAGCTGAAATGTCTATAAGTATTCAACTCCATTGTTATGGCAACGCCTAAATAAGTTCAGGAGGAAAAGTGCTTAACAAGTCAAGTAGTAAGTTGCATGGAGTCTGTGTGTAATAATAGTGTTTAACATGATGTTTTAATAACTACCTCATCTCGGTAATCCACACATACAAATATCTGTAAGGTCCCTCAGTCAAGCATTTCAAACACAGATTCAACCACAAAAACCAGGGAGTTTCTCTCGTGCCTCGCAGAGAAGTGCACCTATTGGTAGATGGGTACAACAACAACAAAAAAGCAGACAATGAATATCCCTTTGAGCATGAAGTTATGAATTACACTTTGGATGGTGTATCAATACACCCAGTCACTACAAAGATACAGGCGTCCTTCCCAACTCAGCTGCCAGAGAGGAAGGATACCGCTCAGGGATTTCACCATGAGGCCAATGGTGACTTTAAAACAGTTACAGAGTTTAATGGCTGTGATAGGAGAAAACTGAGGATGGATCAACAACATTATAGTTACTCTACAATATCAACCTTAATGACAGAGTGAAAAGGAGGAAGCTGGTACAGAATAAAAATATTCCAAAACATGCATTCTGTTTGCAACAAGGCACTAAAGTAATACTGCAAAAATGTGGCAAAGCAATTCAATTTTTGTCCTGAATACAAAATGTTATGGATTTGGCCCAAACATTACTGAGTACCACTCTCCATATTTTCAAGCATAGTGGTGGCTGCATCATGTTAAGGGTATACTTGTAATTGTTTTAAGGAACAGGGAGTTTTTCAGGATAAAAAATAAACGGAATGGAGCTAAGCACATGCAAAATCATAGAGGAAAACCTGATTCAATCTGCTTTCCACCAGACACTGGGAGATGAAATCACCTTACAGCAGGACCCTAACCTAAAACATAAGGACAAATATAGTTGCTTACCAAGAAGACAGTGAATGTTCCTGAGTGTACGAGTTACAGTTTTGACTTGAATCTACTTGAAAAATCTATGACAAGAACTGAAAATGGTTGTCTAGCAATTATCAACAACCAATCTCACAGATCTTGAAGAAGTTTGAAAATAATAAAATGGGCAAATGTTTTACAGTCCAGGTGTGGAAAGCTCTTCGACTTACCCAGAAAGACTCACAGCTGTAAATGCTGCCGAAGTGGTGACTCAGGGGTGAGAATAATTAAGTAAATGAGATGGGTATTTCATTTTCAATAACTGTGCAAAATTTCTAAAAACATGTTTTTACTTCGTCATTATTTGGTATTGTATTAGGATCCCCATTAGCTGTTGCAAAAGCAGCAGATACTCTTCCTGGGGTCCACACAAAACATGAAACATAATACAGAATGACATAATACAGAACATCAGACAAGAACAGCTCAAGGACAAAACTACATACATTTTTAGAAAGGCACACGTAGCCTACATATCAATGCATACACACAAACTATCTAGGTCAAATAGGGGAGAGGCGTTGTGCCGTGAGGTGTTGCTTTATCTGTTTTTTGAAACCAGGTTTGCTGTTTATTTGAGCAATATGAGATGGAAGGGAGCTCCATGCAATATGGGCTCTATAAAATACAGTACGTTTTCTTGAATTTGTTCTGGATTTGGGGACTATGAAAAGACCCCTGGTGGCATGTCTGGTGGGATAAGTGTGTGTGTCAGAGCTGTGTGTAAGTTGACTATGCAAACAATTTGGGATTTTCAACACATTCATGTTTCTAATAAAAATAAAAAGTGATGTAGTCAGTCTCTCCTCAACTCTTATCCAAGAGAGACTGGCATGGATAGTATTTATATCAGCCCTCTGATTACAATGAAGAGCAAGACGTACCGCTCTGTTCTGGGCCAGTTGCAGCTTAACTAGGTCTTTCTTGCAGCACTGGACCACACGACTGGACAATAATCAAGATCAGACAAAACTAGAGTCTGCAGAACTTGCTTTTGGAGTGTGGTGTCACAAAAACAGAGCATCTCTTTATTATGGCCAGACCTCTCCCCATCTTTACAACCACTGAATTATGGGATATTGTGTGTAGATGGGTGAGGAAAAAATATATATTTATAAAATGTTGAATTCAGGCTCCAATAACAAAATGTGTAATAAGTCAAGGGGTATGAATACCTTCTGCACTGTACACATTAATACACAAACACACTCCTGTCGTGTGGTTCTACCATGACAACCTCTGACCTCACAAAAACACTGAACCACGAAACGAGTGTGACAGGACCGCTACATAGCACGTTCACACACACACACACACACACACACACACACACACACACGACCCTGCCAAAACAAACGAATCCTCTTCATTTGCCCCCCCCCCATCATAAATCTAATGCATGTTGATGACTGTGTATCTGTGCCAATTATTTTAATGGTAAATGTTCTGACCACTCATCCAACAGGATCATATATTTTATCCTTGTTCACACATTACAACTCATATTATCCTTGTTCACACATTACACCTCATATTATCCTTGTTCACACATTACAACTCATATTATCCTTGTTCACACATTACAACTCATATTATCCTTGTTCACACATTACAACTCATATTATCCTTGTTCACACATTACAACTCATATTATCCTTGTTCACACATTACACCTCATATTATCCTTGTTCACACATTACACCTCATATTATCCTTGTTCACACATTACAACTCATATTATCCTCACACATTACAACTCATATTATCCTCACACATTACAACTCATATTATCCTCACACATTACAACTCATATTATTCTTGTTCACACATTACAACTCATATTATCCTTGTTCACACATTACAACTCATATTATCCTTGTTCACACATTACACCTCATATTATCCTTGTTCACACATTACAACTCATATTATCCTTGTTCACACATTACACCTCATATTATCCTTGTTCACACATTACACCTCATATTATCCTCACACATTACACCTCATATTATCCTCACACATTACACCTCATATTATCCTCACACATTACACCTCATATTATCCTCACACATTACACCTCATATTATCCTCACACATTACACCTCATATTATCCTCACACATTACACCTCATATTATCCTTGTTCACACATTACACCTCATATTATCCTTGTTCACACATTACACCTCATATTATCCTCACACATTACACCTCATATTATCCTTGTTCACACATTACAACTCATATTATCCTCACATTACAACTCATATTATCCTCACACATTACACCTCATATTATCCTCACATTACAACTCATAGTATCCTTGTTCACACATTACACCTCATATTATCCTCACATTACAACTCATATTATCCTCACACATTACACCTCATATTATCCTCACATTACACCTCATATTATCCTTGTTCACACATTACACCTCATATTATCCTCACATTACACCTCATATTATCCTTGTTCACACATTACAACTCATATTATCCTCACATTACAACTCATATTATCCTCACACATTACAACTCATATTATCCTTGTTCACACATTACAACTCATATTATCCTTGTTCACACATTACACCTCATATTATCCTCACATTACACCTCATATTATCCTCACACATTACAACTCATATTATCCTCACATTACAACTCATATTATCCTCACACATTACAACTCATATTATCCTCACATTACAACTCATATTATCCTCACACATTACAACTCATATTATCCTCACATTACAACTCATATTATCCTCGTTCACACATTACAACTCATATTATCCTTGTTCACACATTACACCTCATATTATCCTCACACATTACAACTCATATTATTCTTGTTCACACATTACAACTCATGTTATACTTGTTCACACATTACAACTCATTGGCTGTTTTATTTGATTTAAAACAAGACTTGGCATTATTTTACTGTTACTTTGAATCTCTATAAAGTCCCATTGGAATCATGTCAAATTAGTGCAAATCAACATGAACTTATGGCAGGGATTCATAGCCTATATGAGCATGATCTTCATAATGTACGTATGTAGCTTGCGTAAATGATGGTACACATATCGTATGCCTAACAGAAAGCCATCCATAGTTAAAGTGAGATCAGGGACTACGCATGCAAGGCTGCAAAGATCAATACACAAAATGTGTTGAGGAATGATTTCTGTTTTATAAATTGCAGCTTCATTTTCAACTGTCTGCTTCACTATTCCCCTGGCGATGAATTAAGGGAGACGGGCTAAATCTACAACACTTTCATTTATCATCTGTGTTTTAAAACGCAATTTATCTGCAGAACGACTGAATGGTGAAAGTCAGACATAATGTAATTCTAAACAGACCTGTTTCTCTATGCGCTGCAGTATACCAGCAAATAAAACAAAAATTATATTCAAAACAATACTAATATAAAAAGAATAGTAATCTTCACCATCATAACAAAACTCCACAGTTCCTTCCATCCAAAGCACGTGTCACATGACGTGAGGGAATTGAACCCAGCACCTTAGACACTGAGTTATCTGGACCACACTACAAACACACCACAGGGCTCGGAGCAGACATAACGGGCTCCAACAGTGTGTGTGTGTGTGTGTGTGTGTGTGTGTGTGTGTGTGTGTGTGTGTGTGTGTGTGTGTGTGTGTGTGTGTGTGTGTGTGTGCGTGCGTGCGAGAATAGAGTATGAGCACCAAGTTCTACAGTCAGGCGAATACGCTCCACAATCAAAAGGTCACCTTTAATTCAACGCCACCTTTTATTCAACAAAATGGAGTCTGCGATTACATTCAGAGACCGTGAGTAGATGAGAGAAACACAGGAGGTAGATGACTAGAGATGATGCTATTGGTCCTCTATTACAGGAGAATTAGTGTGGGGGTGGGGGGGGGGGGGATCTTACGATCGCCTCGGACCAATTATTTTTGTTGAGCATCTTAACCACATCCTCCTCTAGCGAAGGCAGAGAGCCCCCGCCACACATCGTCATTACTACAGTCCTCCGTCTCCAAATTAAGGTCATGTAAAGTAGTAATTACGGAAAATGTGCAGCTTGGATGCAAGAGGGAAGGAGGCTAATTCAGGCAAACTCAAGCGTGTGTGCATACATGTACTTGGTGCACGCGCCACACACACACACACACACACACACACAGAGAAAAAGAGAGACACACACACACAGAGAAAAAGAGAGACACACACACACAGAGAAAAAGAGAGACACACACACACAGAGAAAAAGAGAGATACACACACACAGAGAAAAAGAGAGATACACACACACAGAGAAAAAGAGAGATACACACACACACAGAGAAAAAGAGAGATACACACACACACAGAGAAAAAGAGAGACACACACACAGAGAAAAAGAGAGACACACACACACCTCTGGGCAGAAAACTGCTGCCAAGGCGCGGCTGCGGCACAAAACATGAAAATAATCATTTTGGTACTCATCAATGAATTCCACTGGAGTGGATCATTCTAAAAGGCCTGATTCATTGAGGATCATTAAATAAAAAAGGAGACAGTGTCACTAATAAGGATTTTAGACTTTTTTTCTTGGCATTCATTTACCACAGATGAGGGACCTGGCTGTCAGACACGCCCACACTCACACCCTGAGAAGGACAGTAGATTTGGCTTCACCAGCAGTGTAACAACTAACAGGATAATAGCAGGGTATTGAGTTTCTGAAGCTCCCTCCTGGCTCAGCAGCACAGAGGATTTACACACTGACGACTACGAGGTCGCGCATGACTCCAACACCATCATTAAGTCTGCCGACGACGCGACGGTGGTGGGCCTGACCATCGACGACCATGAGACGGTGGTGGGCCTGACCACCGACGACCATGAGACGGTGGTGGGCCTGACCACCGACGACCATGAGACGGTGGTGGGCCTGACCACCGACGACCATGAGACGGCCTACAGGGAAGAGGTCATTGACCTGGCAGTGTGGTGCCAGGACAACAACGTGCCCCTCAACGTCAGCAAGACAAAGGAGCTGATCGTGGACTACAGGAAACGGAGGGCCGAGCATACCTCCATTCACATACACGGGGCTGTAGTGGAGCAGGTGGAGAGCTTCAAGTTCCTCGTGTCCACATCACTAAGGAAATAACATGGTCCACACACACCAACACAGTCGAGGAAACAGGGCCTCCCCCTTCAGGAGGCTGAACAGATTCTGCATAGGCCCTCAGATCCTCAGAAAGTTCTACAGCTGCACCATTGAGAGCATCTTGACTGGCTGCATCAGCGCTTAGTATGGAGACTGCTCTGCATCCAACCACAAGGCGCTACAGAGGGTAGTGAGAACGGCCCAGTACATCACTGTGACCGAACTCTCTGCTATCCAGGACCTCTACAAAAACTGCCAAAGACTCCAACCACCCTAGTCATAGACTGTTCTCTCTGCTACCGCATGGCAAGCGGTACCGGAGCACCAAGTCTGGAACCAACAGGACCCTGAACAGCATGTACCCTTAAGCCATAAGACGGCTAAACAGTTAGTTAAATAGTTAACCAATTGCTACCTGGACTATCTGCATTGACCATTATTACAATAACCTCTTTTGACTCATCACATACGCTGCTGTTACAGTTTATCATCATCCTGTTGTCACTTTCTCTACATATATATACATATCTACCTCAATTACCTCGTACCCCTGCACATCGACTCCCTACTGGTACCCTGGTCCCTGTGTATATGGCCAAGTTATCATCGACTCGGTACTGGTCCCTGTGTATATAGCCAAGTTATCATCGACTCGGTACTGGTCCCTGTGTATATGGCCAAGTTATCATCGACTCGGTACTGGTCCCTGTGTATATACCCAAGTTATCATCGACTCGGTACTGGTCCCTGTGTATATGGCCAAGTTATCATCGACTCGGTACTGGTCCCTGTGTATATAGCCAAGTTATCATCGACTCGGTACTGGTAGCCCGTGTATATAGCCAAGTTATCATCGACTCGGTACTGGTCCCCCGTGTATATAGCCAAGTTATCATCGACTCGGTACTGGTCCCTGTGTATATGGCCAAGTTATCATCGACTCGGTACTGGTCCCTGTGTATATGGCCAAGTTATCATCGACTCGGTACTGGTACCCCGTGTATATGGCCAAGTTATCATCGACTCGGTACTGGTACCCCGTGTATATGGCCAAGTTATCATCGACTCGGTACTGGTCCCTGTGTATATGGCCAAGTTATCATCGACTCGGTACTGGTCCCTCTGTATATATAGCCAAGTTATCATCGACTCGGTACTGGTCCCTGTGTATATGGCCAAGTTATCATCGACTCGGTACTGGTCCCTGTGTATATGGCCAAGTTATCATCGACTCTGTACTGGTCCCTGTGTATATGGCCAAGTTATCATCGACTCGGTACTGGTCCCTGTGTATATAACCAAGTTATCATCGACTCGGTACTGGTCCCTGTGTATATGGCCAAGTTATCATCGACTCGGTATGGTCCCTGTGTATATGGCCAAGTTATCATCGACTCGGTACTGGTCCCTGTGTATATAACCAAGTTATCATCGACTCGGTACTGGTCCCTGTGTATATGGCCAAGTTATCATCGACTCGGTACTGGTCCCTGTGTATATGGCCAAGTTATCATCGACTCGGTACTGGTCCCTGTGTATATAACCAAGTTATCATCGACTCGGTACTGGTCCCTGTGTATATAACCAAGTTATCATCGACTCGGTACTGGTCCCTGTGTATATGGCCAAGTTATCATCGACTCGGTACTGGTCCCTGTGTATATGGCCAAGTTATCATCGACTCGGTACTGGTCCCTGTGTATATGGCCAAGTTATCATCGACTCGGTACTGGTCCCTGTGTATATAACCAAGTTATCATCGACTCGGTACTGGTCCCTGTGTATATGGCCAAGTTATCATCGACTCGGTACTGGTCCCTGTGTATATGGCCAAGTTATCATCGACTCGGTACTGGTCCCTGTGTATATAACCAAGTTATCATCGACTCGGTACTGGTCCCTGTGTATATAACCAAGTTATCATCGACTCGGTACTGGTCCCTGTGTATATGGCCAAGTTATCATCGACTCGGTACTGGTCCCTCTGTATATAGCCAAGTTATCATCGACTCGGTACTGGTCCCTCTGTATATGGCCAAGTTATCATCGACTCGGTACTGGTCCCTGTATATACGACCAAGTTGACACTGGGATGGTATCTATCTAGAGCCGGCTGCATCTGCTGCACTCACCAAAACAGAGGGCTGTTACAATCATCTCACTGTACATAAACTAACCCACACACACACACACACACACACACACACACACACACACACACACACACACACACACACACACACACACACACACACACACACACACACACCTACCTCATCCCTATCAAATCCCAGAGAAGTGTGTGCTGCAGGGCCGGGGTTCCCATAGAGAGAATGAGTCAACTAAACATCTTGAGATCCAGCTGATTTCCCTGGAGTAGGAATAGATCTGGAGGCTGCCGTCAGTCAGTCAG
>NW_026600283.1:195000-197500 GCF_029448725.1 Salvelinus fontinalis
GAGAGAGAGAGACACACAGAGAGAGAGAGACACACAGAGAGAGACACACAGAGAGAGAGACACACAGAGAGAGAGACACACAGAGAGAGAGACACACAGAGAGAGAGACACACAGAGAGAGAGACACACAGAGAGAGAGACACACAGAGAGAGAGAGACACACAGAGAGAGAGAGACACACAGAAAGACTTGTCATTGTGGAGGATGATTTGGTGTATTGCTGGTAATGAACCACTGATTGCATGCCATATATTTCCCTAATTACAGCCTAGCTGGGCCCATGCCCCGCCTCAGCTCCCCCATGATGACACCACAGCTTTATTAATGACTTACAGCTTGGTGATTAATATAGGTGATATAGCAGAACAGCCTCAGGGCTGACCCACTGGAGCAGGACTCCTACTTGCTATTAACACGGGTGACCATACTATAGGAGTATAGTGAAGACTCTTCTAGAAGACATCACCTCCAACAAGCTCCTATAGACCATACAGGTCCATTCTGAACGGCATCTAGCTAGATAACACTGTGGACACCAGGGCTTGGTGGCTTCATGGAGACATTCTGACATGAGTCATTTATCAGACGCTCTTATCCAGAGAGACTTACAGTAGTGAATGCAGACCGTCTCATACTTGTTATGGACACATGGACACTTTAATGAAGAAACTGGATATTTCTTGGTGGAAAAGGGAATGAAAGGTCAGTCATATTTCTCAGGGGCAAAGGGAGTCCAAGGTCAGCCATATTTCTCAGGGGCAAAGGGAGTCCAAGGTCAGCCATATTTCTTGATGGAAAAGGGAGTCCAAGAACAGCTATATATATTTTGGAGTCACAGGTCAGCCATATCTCTTGAACCATCCTCTCCCTCTCATTCCTCATCACGTGTTTTATGTATTTCTCCATGCTGGTTGAGATCATGTGACATGGCCAGCGAATGGCTGGTGCTGCTGGACTGGGCGCCGTTGTCCATTAGAGGGACCTTGTGACTCAGCCCGCTCCCCTCCCTGTATTATAAAATGTAATTGCGGTTCTCTTCAGCTGAATAGATGAGAAGGCCCATTTAATAGTTAATTGACAGATGATTAAGACCAAGCAAACGGCCAGTCATCAGGGGAATGTCACCTTGCTTCCCAGCTTCTTACTGTTTCCCGTCATGTCTTTATAAAGGAAGGAAGGAGCTTTGGCTGCACACTGTAGAGATGTATGAATTACAGGTAGTGGCTTCAGCTGACCAACTGTATTTTATGGATGATAATTGCTACCCCAAATTAAACCAAATTCACCTCTGAGAAACATTTAATCTGCATAAACACATTCTAAAATGTATTTTTATTCTCATAAGTCTGTCTCCCAACTTCCTGTATCTAAGTTGTGTTGAATGAATGGAAATAGATAATCCATGATGTACAGTTATTGTTGAGTTAGAACAGACAACTCAAAAGGTGGGTTATCTTGGTTTTCTATAACAGTCTTACCGTCCTGGAAGACCCGTTCCACATTGAGGCCGTAGGTGGCACACGTCTCATAGTAGGTGCAGCGCTTCAGGTCATTGGACAGCTTGCGTGCTCGCGTGTCATCGATGACCCGGGGATTGGCTGAGCTGATAGCATCTGCAATCACAGAAATAGACAATCATGTGGCGCCCTCTAGTGCTAACAGACAGGAAGTGCATGTCTTATTGCAGTAATTACAAACAGACGCTAGGTGGCAGTGGCACTCCAAGGAAGGGATTTCAGATAGCTGGAGGAAAGATGCAAGGACGTGTATGGAACTATGGTGCAACCAAGTATTCTGTTCATGTACTGTGTGTTTGTGCATGTATGTTTCTCTGCGTGCCAGTGTGTGTGTGTCTCTGCGTGCCAGTGTGTCTCTGCGTGCCAGTGTGTGTGTCTCTACGTGGCAAGTGTGTGTGTGTCTATGTGTGCCA
Organism: Salvelinus fontinalis; assembly: GCF_029448725.1. Classification (NCBI taxonomy): domain Eukaryota; kingdom Metazoa; phylum Chordata; class Actinopteri; order Salmoniformes; family Salmonidae; genus Salvelinus; species Salvelinus fontinalis. Next base: position 196,931 of record NW_026600283.1, read on the forward strand.
GTGTGTGTGTGTGTGTCTATGTGTGTCTCTGCGTGGCAAGTGTGTGTGTCTCTGTGTGCCAGTGTGTGTGTGTGTGTGCGTGTCTCTGCGTGCCAGTGTGTGTGTGTGTGTGTGTGTGTGTGTGTCTCACCTTGCGTCCCCACCAGCACCAGAGGCACCTCAGCAGTGTTGCGGTAGTTAGCCATGCGGCTGTAGTAATGGTAGACTGTCTGGAAACTGATCTCATCCTCCAGACTGAACACAAATATCACTGCATCCACCCACAGGGCAAACTGGAGCGAGAGAGCAAGAGAGACGAAAGTGAGAGAGCAAGAGGGAGAAAGTGAGAGAGCAAGAGAGAGACAGAGGAAGAGAGAGGAGAAAGTGAGAGAGCAAGAGAGAGACAGAGGAAGAGAGAGGAGAAAGTGAGAGAGCAAGAGAGAGACAGAGGAAGAGAGAGGAGAAAGTGAGAGAGCAAGAGAGAGACAGAGGAAGAGAGAGGAGAAAGTGAGAGAGCAAGAGAGAGACAGAGGAAGAGAGAGGAGAAAGTGAGAGAGCAAGAGAGAGACAGAGGAAGAGAGAGGAGAAAGT
>NW_026600283.1:200000-220000 GCF_029448725.1 Salvelinus fontinalis
CTGCCATGTTAATACAGCTGTAATACCAACCTGAGCCTCCGGAGGGCCCCCTTCATCTCTGATGAGCAGTAGGTTGCTCTGTCCGTCCACCACTATCTCCTTCTTAAAACGCCCCCCTGCCGGAACAACACATAGGATGAGAGGAGAGGGACTAACATGGAGACGGGTCACATAGTACATGAGTAACCACAGTAACTAAACTCACTGAGCTTTCAGTCCAATGTCACATTTCATCTGTTCATATCTCAGCAGGATAGCAGCTATAGAGAGTTAGACCAGCTAGAGTCAATTCAACTAACTGTTGATCATGTCATAAAAGCGCAGTAAAAATGATTTGATGAGGTAATGGTAGTGAGAAGGAGACATGATCAATGGAAAGACACACACACACACACACACTGAGGATGTCAGCTGTCCAGGACTAGATGGTGATAATGACTACCCACAGGAGAATGAGAGGAATGCTGCTGTACAGGTAAACCACACACAGAGATGACAGCAATGTGTGTGTGTGTGTGTGTGTGTGTGTGTGTGTGTGTGTGTGTGTGTGTGTGTGTGTGTGTGTGTGTGTGTGTGTGTGTGTGTGTGTGTGTGTGTGTGTGTGTGTGTGTGTGTGTGTGTGTGTGTGTGTGTGTGTGTGTGTGTGTGTGTGTGTGTGTGTGTGTGTGTGTGTGTGTACAACACATTCCAGTAGGTCATTCCTCAAAAACAAAAACATGTTTTATCTGTGAACTGTTAGAATGATGTTCTCCACCAACACCCTATTCTCTGGCCTAGATGCTCTTAGGCTGACCTATGAACCTTGACCTCAGATGGAAAGGTCAGAGGGTATGGACCCGTGACCGGGGGCGTACTTCCCTGTCCCGGGGCTTAAGCAGCCTTGGGGAGCCATCCTAGGGGTTCCCAACCAGGGGTACTAAGACCTCTGGGGGTACTTGGCCTATCCACAGGGAGTAGTTGGCCTATGAAGAGAGAGGGAGAGAAAGAGATAAAGAGAGAGGGAGAGAAAGAGACGAAGAGAGAGGGAGAGAGATGAAGAGACGAAGAGAGAGGGAGAGAGAGATGAAGAGACGAAGAGAGGGGGAGAGAGAGATGAAGAGACGAAGAGAGAGGGAGAGAGAGATGAAGAGACGAAGAGAGAGGGAGAGAGAGACGAAGAGGCGAAAAGAGAGGGAGAGAGAGACGAAGACAGAGACGAAAAGAGAGGGAGAGAGAGACGGAGAGAGATATGAAGAGAGAGGGAGAGAGATATGAAGAGAGAGAGAGAGAGATGAAGAGAGAGAGAGAGAGATGAAGAGAGAGGGAGAGAGATGAAGAGAGGGCGAGAGAGAGATGGAGAGGAAGATGAAGAGAGAGGGAGATGGAGAGAGATGAAGGGAGAGGGAGATGAAGAGAGAGCGGGACCAGGCCCGGGACAGACTGAACACACTGTGCAGAACGTGTCGCACACTGAGACCTAACCTTGGCCTCAGGACACACCATGTGGAGTCATCATCATCATCATCATCATCATGGACCTTCTGCAAAACCCTGTCTGACTCCTTAGACCCACAGGGGGACAACACAGGGTTTTACTCCCTGGTTAAAGAGACTGAGCATCAGTCTAGCACCCCTTGAAGTAGAAACACCAACACACTTTAAGAGTGCTGTTTCCTAGAGCAAGACATTGCATCCCCAGTTATAGGGAACTTAGTGTGCATGACATGAAGCACACTTTTACACACAAAAAATGATGTTTAAAAAATAAAGTGATAAGCAACCTGTCAACTTCTACACTGTTTAACTGTCAAAAATACCATCTAATATAGCTCAGGTTTTAAGTGTGTGAGCCGCTGCTAACCATATCTGTGGTGTTTGGGGGTTGGAATGTGAGCCAGGCGAGGCAGGGCTTCCCATAATGACATGTTTAACTGGCTGTTTTTGTGTGTGTGTGTGTGTGTGTGTGTGTCAGGGTAACAGGAAGAGGCTAGGCCATGGGTCAGTCAGTCAGCCAGCACCACACAGCAGCAGCTCTTCCCAAAGTATTTTTCCAGCTCTTTTTCCAGCTGCGGGGTTATGGACGGAAGCCCACTCCAATCTGCTCAGGGGGGAGATTGGCGGAAAGCTGGGTGGGGCATGGGGGAGGAAAGAGGTGGCGGGGGCACAGTCCGGTTATAGACTGGAGCATGGTGGCTATTTGGAGCGCTCTGGCGAGGGCCTCTTGAAGGGAGAGGGCCTCTCTGCTCTCCAAGCAGCTCCAAGTGGACTCCATCCATGCACAGGACAAACTAGAAAATGTGTATGGAAAATCCCTAATAATAAATATACACCAAAATACACACACCCTCGTATTTGTACGCAGAGAAAATCCTCATTTTATAGATATACACTGCTCAAAAAAATAAAGGGAACACTTAAACAACACAATGTAACTCCAAGTCAATCACACTTCTGTGAAATCAAACTGTCCACTTAGGAAGCAACACTGATTGACAATAAATTTCACATGCTGTTGTGCAAATGGAATAGACAAAAGGTGGAAATTATAGGCAATTAGCAAGACACCCCCAATAGACCCCCCCACATCAATGCGAGCTGTGGCAAGAAGGTTTGCTGTGTCTGTCAGCGTAGCGTCCAGAGCATGGAGGCGCTACCAGGAGACAGGCCAGTACATCAGGAGACGTGGAGGAGGCCGTAGGAGGGCAACAACCCAGCAGCAGGACCGCTACCTCCGCCTTTGTGCAAGGAGGAGCACCGCCAGAGCCCTGCAAAATGACCTCCAGCACCTGCAGAATCACTCCTTTATTGGGGGTGTCTTGCTAATTGCCTATAATGTCCACCTTTTGTTTATTCCATTTGCACAACAGCATGTGAAATGTATTGTCAATCAGTGTTGCTTCCTAAGTGGACAGTTTGATTTCACAGAAGTGTGATTGACTTGGAGTTACATTGTGTTGTTTAAGTGTTCCCTTTATTTTTTTGAGCAGTGTAGATTTTTTTATTTAACCTTTGTTTAACTAGGCAGGTCAGTTAAGAACAAATTCTTATTTACAATGACAGCCTAGGAACAGTGGGTTAACTGCATGGTTCAGGGGCAGAACGACAGATTTTTACCGTGGCAGCTCAGGAATTCTACCTTGGCAGCTCAGCAATTCTACCTTGGCAGCTCAGGAATTCTACCTTGGCAGCTCAGGAATTCTACCTTGGCAGCTCAGGAATTCTACCTTGGCAGCTCAGGAATTCGATCTAGCAACCTTTCGGTTCCTACAACGCTCTAACCACTAGTCTACCTGCCGCCCCATTAGAGGTAGTGTGTTGTGTTTTCTGTTGTATTAAAGTATCAGTCCCCTTGGTGCAGCTTTATGGCTGGGCTCTCTGCTGAGTCAGCTGCTCAGTGTGTGTGTGTGTGTGTGTGTGTGTGTGTGTGTGTGTGTGTGTGTGTGTGTGTGTGTGTGTGTGTGTGTGTGTGTGTGTGTGTGTGTGTGTGTGTGTGTGTGTGTGTTATAGAGAAGGGGTGAGTTGTGGCGCCACAGATTAAACAACAGAGTGACAGGGTGAAAATGAGAGGGTTCGCTACGTGAAGCTACAAGCTAAATGTTAGCACAGCAGAAACTTAAATCAGCCTCAGGTTCATCATCTAGCTGCTCGCTTTACTGTCACACTAGATTGTCTAAGTGGGAAATACCTGGCTTGTTGCCATTCAGAGTAGCACTTTAGCTAGAGAATGCATTGTTGTGGTGATATCTGGAATGAATATGGGAAACCTGACCTATTATCAAGCTGCTAGTGTGAAATGGTAAGGCCCTGGAGGAAAGAGGAAAACCCTCCACAAGACACAGACAGAAGGAGACAAGAGGATAGTTACCTGCATCCACGTCAGCTAGTTACAAACGCAGCCAAGAAAAACAAGAGGAAATAAAAGCAAATCCAAGGTGCAAGTTATATTCTCAGTTCAAATTAAACACAGACAGACAGAGACAGACAGAGACACACAGAGACAGACAGAGACAGACAGAGACAAAGACACACAGAGACAGACAGAGACAGACAGAGACAAAGACACACAGAGACAGACAGAGACAGACAGAGACACACAGAGACAGACAGAGACAGACAGACAGACAGACAGACAGACAGACAGACAGACAGACAGACAGACAGACAGACAGACAGACAGACAGACAGACAGACAGACAGACAGAGACAGACAGAGACAGACAGAGACAGACAGAGACAGACAGACAGAGACAGAGACAGGCACAGAGATAGATTGAGAGAGACCCAGAGAGAGAGAGAGACAGAGACCCAGAGAGAGAGAGACAGAGAGTCAGAGAGAGAGAGACAGACAGAGACATACAGAGAGAGACAGAGAATACAGAGAGAGTGCATAGATTCACCCTAGGTCAGAGAGAAGACCAAGCATCGCAGGTTGAGTGTACAGCCTAGAGCTGTGAGAGGAGAGCGGGTAGGGAGAGTGCAGTGGGGTTATCACATAGAATGTCACAATCGCACATCATCCCTGGTCAGTCAGTGGGTGGTAGAAGAGCAGGTATTTAAACAGATCCTAGTAGCTATAAGCACATCTGACGCTGTACCATAACCTCACACACAACTATCCTGCTTTACGCTATCTACATTGGGCCCTTACGTTGTGTTAACATGGCAGCCAGCACACCGCGGTGACGTTGTGAGAACGTTGTGACAAGAGCCAGGTGTGTTTGGGTTGGTGTATTATAGAACCTATCATAAATGTGTCCATTCATACGCTGTGTGTCTGAGAGGACCTGGGAGAGACCACCACAGCAGTCAGTACTAGCTGCCAGTCCCTCTGCAGACTCCAGTCTACACACTAAGAATAGGCCTGGTTAGCAGCTCTGCAGCTGTGTGGTTAGGTGGTTACTAGGCTAGGCCGTAGGAGCAACTACAGTAGCCTACAACTCAATCAATTACCAGGAGAATTGGGGACCGTCTTGGGAGCATCCATTTTTAGATAGGTGGTTAAGACAGTGTGTGTGATCAAGCAGGGATTTTCTATTTTTGTTAGGCCATTGGTCATGCAACAATGATATCAAAGAGACAGTTCTTTTGGGTGGAAACACTTCCTAGATGGGCGGCGGTGCCAAGAATGTGCCTGGATCAAAGAGCTACGGCTTGTCATTTTAACTTCGCTAAAACACATTCTGCCTTCAAACGCTGGATTGTGTTTCTCTTGGCAGCTGACTGTTATAATCAAGAGGCAAAGAATGGAAAAACCCCCGTTGAGTTGTTGACATGTTCCTTTCTGGATATTCCCCAGCCTGCCTCTGGCTGGATATTCCCCAGCCTGCCTCTGGCTGGATATTCCCCAGCCTGCCTCTGGCTGGATATTCCCCAGCCTGCCACTGGCTGGATATTCCCCAGCCTGCCTCTGGCTGGATATTCCCCAGCCTGCCTCTGGCTGGATATTCCCCAGCCTGCCACTGGCTGGATATTCCCCAGCCTGCCACTGGCTGGATATTCCCCAGCCTGCCTCCGGCTGGATATTCCCCAGCCTGCCTCCGGCTGGATATTCCCCAGCCTGCCTCCGGCTGGATATTCCCCAGCCTGCCTCTGGCTGGATATTCCCCAGCCTGCCTCTGGCTGGATATTCCCCAGCCTGCCTCTGGCTGGATATTCCCCAGCCTGCCTCTGGCTGGATATTCCCCAGCCTGCCTCTGGCTGGATATTCCCCAGCCTGCCACTGGCTGGATATTCCCCAGCCTGCCACTGGCTGGATATTCCCCAGCCTGCCACTGGCTGGAAATTCCCCAGCCTGCCTCTGGCTGGATATTCCCCAGCCTGCCTCTGGCTGGATATTCCCCAGCCTGCCTCTGGCTGGATATTCCCCAGCCTGCCTCTGGCTGGATATTCCCCAGCCTGCCTCTGGCTGGATATTCCCCAGCCTGCCTCTGGCTGGATATTCCCCAGCCTGCCTCTGGCTGGATATTCCCCAGCCTGCCTCTGGCTGGATATTCCCCAGCCTGCCACTGGCTGGATATTCCCCAGCCTGCCTCTGGCTGGATATTCCCCAGCCTGCCACTGGCTGGATATTCCCGAGCCTGCCACTGGCTGGATATTCCTCAGCCTGCCACTGGCTGGATATTCCCCAGCCTGCCACTGGCTGGATATTCCCCAGCCTGCCACTGGCTGGATATTCCCGAGCCTGCCACTGGCTGGATATTCCCCAGCCTGCCACTGGCTGGATATTCCTCAGCCTGCCACTGGGTGGATATTCCCCAGCCTGCCACTGGCTGGATATTCCCCAGCCTACCACTGGCTGGATATTCCCCAGCCTGCCTCTGGCTGGATATTCCCCAGCCTGCCACTGGGTGGATATTCCCCAGCCTGCCACTGGGTGGATATTCCCCAGCCTACCACTGGCATGCAGACTCCAGCCAGCAGCTATGAAGAGTGACTGACAGACAAATACAGTGGGATACAGATCATCCTACAGTTTTACTCTTGCATTTAAACGTTGAACCTTCCAGTAGGTGTCTCAATATTGACTTGGCTATTCCACTACAGGACTATCTAAGCCCATCTATAGGGCGGCAGGCAGCCATGCAGTTAAGACCATTGGGCCAGTAACCGAAAGGTTGAGGTTTCAAATCCCTGAGCCGACTAGGTTTCAAAAATATGTCAATATGCCCTTGAGCAAGGCACTTAAAGGAACAATTGGGGTTAAGTCTCTCTGGATAAGAGTGACTGCTAAATGACTAAAATGTCAAATGTAAATTTATGAGGCAACGTTTTCTACAGACCCCTAGGAACATGAGAGTTAGTGCTGAAATATTAACATGCTTATGTCTCTGAAAGTAGAGCGTAGAGAGGGCTCCCGTATGTGGGCGAGCAGAGCTGGCAGGGGGCCTCCTCTTAGCTTCAATAATGGATGCAGAGTATGGCTGTGTTTCTCCTCAGGGCCTGGACTGTACTGATGATGCTAACACGCTAACGCTACGCGAAGGGCTGCATCTCAATAGTGTCTGGTGACTTCCTCTCACAATCTCTTTTCCTGCATCTGCATTGATATGAAGCCACAGGAGAGCTGAAAGCAAAACGACAGATGAGCGATGACTACCATGTATCTGAATGGTACCTGTCCCCTTCTTTTAGACTACTGCAGTTGAACAAGAGGAGAGGAGATGATTAAAGGAGGACTCTGAACTATTGAGACGCAGCCTGGTGTGGAGGAGAGAACACGGGAGTATTGAGACGCAGCCTGGAGTGGAGGAGAGGACACTGGACTATTGAGATGCAGCCTGGAGTGGAGGAGAGGACACTGGACTATTGAGACGCAGCCTGGAGTGGAGGAGAGGAGCCCCTCAGGCTTAGCTTGAGGAGGGGTAACAGGGAGAGAACACTGGACTATTGAGATGCAGCCTAGGGTGGAGGAGAGGACACTGGACTATTGAGACGCAGTCTAGGGTGGAGGAGAGGACACTGGACTATTGAGACGCAGCCTGGAGTGGAGGAGAGGACACTGGACTATTGAGACGCAGCCTGGAGTGGAGGAGAGGAGCCCCTCGGGCTTAGCTTGAGGAGAGGTAACAGGGAGAGAACACTGGACTATTGAGATGCAGCCTAGGGAGGAGGAGAGGAGCCCCTCAGGCTTAGCTTGAGGAGAGGTAACAGGGAGAGAACACTGAACTATTGAGACGCAGCCTAGGGTGGAGGAGAGGAGCCCCTCAGGCTTAGCTTGAGGAGAGGTAACAGGGAGAGAATACTGGACTATTGAGACACAGCCTGGAGTGGAGGAGAGGACACTGGACTATTGAGACGCAGCCTGGAGTGGAGGAGAGGAGCCCCTCGGGCTTAGCTTGAGGAGAGGTAACAGGGAGAGAACACTGGACTATTGAGATGCAGCCTAGGGTGGAGGAGAGGACACTGGACTATTGAGACGCAGCCTAGGGTGGAGGAGAGGAGAGGTAACAGGGAGAGAGCACAGGCTTCAGAAGTTACATAGTGCTCTCTCCAGCTCCTTGTAGCTGGGTAGTTGTATAAGAAGGCGGTGTAGTTAAGCATGAGCACGGCACCCTGGCTCATTTAAGGCTTTCTAGGAAGATTTTTCCTCACCAACCACACTGCTATTGACTGACAGACATGATCTGTATCTGAAATGGCACCCTATTCCCTATATATAGTGCCCTAATACAAAGTAGTGAAAAGGGTGCCATTTCAGAGTCCTCCACTGACAGGCACGGACACACACGGGTACAGACACACAGTGGTACAGACACACAGTGGTACAAACACACACACTGGTACAAACACACACACTGGTACAGACAGACAGACAGACAGACACACACACACACACACTGGTACAGACACAAACACAGACGTGGTGAGCAGTAGAGAGCACACTGTTCTTACCTTCTGGAGATTCCTCCTGGACGTATGTTCCTGTCAGGTACCTGTGGACCAGCGCAGACTTCCCACTGGCCAGGTTACCCACAATGCCCTGGGGAAGGAAGAAGAAGAACAGGGAAGTGAGGCTGTTTCCTGGTTTTGCATATCTTCTTCGTTGGCTTGTAATAATCAGAAGGGTTGTGCTGCAGTGGATGAAGCTGAGAAGAGCTTCAGAGGAAGACTGAGATGCAGACATGAATATAGAGAATATGGAATATAGAGGAAGGTAATTCTATTCTGTTTGATGTTTTGACCTCATTCCTGGTCTGTGTACATGCACGTCCAGGTGAAGACTCATTGGAGCGTTTGTATCCCATTTCAGACTCACCACTTTGAGTTCTGGTACCGATCGGCTCAGGGTCCACTCCTGGCTGTTCACAAAGGCGTCTGCAACAAAGAGAGAGAAAGAAGCCTGTCAATCAACGGTACACACACGACCCAGATAACATCAGACGTCTGACAAGCTGTAATATCTATGTCCTCCAGACGTCACGGCAACAAGGGTTCCAATCTGTTCCTGCTCAGTAGTCACCCACTAACAGGGAGGACAGAGACAGATAAACGAGAAGAAAGGGAGGGACGAGGAGAGACTTCGGGGAGGATAGGAGCGTATCATTAAAGATGACAGCTGAGTGACAGCTAGGATAGCTGCATCCTCTCAGAGATACTTCCTGTCTGGTCTGAATGGATGTCTTCAGTAGAGCATATCAGCTGTACATACACACTGAACAGCAAGTCAACAAGACCGATGATACACTACACTGAAAAACTACTATACCAGCTGAACGAATCCTGAAGAATGCTGCCCATAGTAGGTGTGTGTGGTATTGGCTAACATGCTACTGGCTAGGTGTAATATCTCCCTGTCTGTGAGGCTACTGGCTAGGTATAATATCTCCCTGGCTGTGAGGCTACTGGCTAGGTATAATATCTCCCTGTCTGTGAGGCTACTGGCTAGGTATAATATCTCCCTGGCTGTGAGGCTACTGGCTAGGTATAATATCTCCCTGTCTGTGAGGCTACTGGCTAGGTATAATATCTCCCTGGCTGTGAGGCTACTGGCTAGGTATAATATCTCCCTGTCTGTGAGGCTACTGGCTAGGTATAATATCTCCCTGGCTGTGAGGCTACTGGCTAGGTATAACATCTCCCTGGCCGTGAAGCCCATTAGCCTGACTGGGCCCAGGTCTTATTATCCATCAGAGGCCCAGCATGGCTGCCAAACAAAAGCAGCAGGCCCGCGGTGGAGCCGGTCACACTCTTAATGTTTAATATCACACCAGCTGCTCTGCGACTGGCTCTATTGGAGCCCTGAGCTCCATCTTGGCTCAGTGTTGTGGCGCTGGCAGGGCCATTCTCTGGCAGCACACGGTTAATGCCAGAATAGATCTTTCAGGAGAAACCAGGCTAACCAAAGCACCAATCAGAGGGGATGTGGGCGTGGCTTAGACCCATAGAGGTGAGAGGGTTAGGGGTGGAGCTAGTCATTATATACAAGGCATTCTGATGCCAACTGTCCTTACGCCACACCTGTTTCCTTGTCTGTTGTTGAGGCTAGTGGACTAACAGGAGATGTGGCCTCTACTCTGCTGTGTTCTGTAGGTCCTGTGTACATTCACTTGACCCTCGGCTGTTTATGAGACAGAGATAAGACCTGGCAGGCTAGATGGAGGGTTAAGTGAGGTCAGTGTGTGGGACAGTATATTTAACTGTAGGTTACAGCTGTGTGAGGAGGTTGCGTTGAGAGACTGTAATGTGAACGTGTTGTTTGGAATTGCATCTGTTGACTGTAATAATGGGTGGTGCATGTGTGAGTGAATGCTGCATGTGTGAGTGATTGCTGCATGTGTGAGTGATTGCTACACGAGCGTGGGTGATAGTGTATTGTCGTCTATAATTGCAGTGTGCTGTGTACAGTTTGTGTACAGTGTGTGTGTAGTAATGCGTGGGGGGAATAAACTGCCATCACTCTGCCACTCCAATCACTCCCCTCATTTCCCATGACCTCCTAGTCCCTCCTCCTCCTCCTCCTCCTCCTCACTGGTTGTTACTGTAGAACACAGCACAAACACCCAACTAGTAACGGCCACACACACACCTCACTAGAAACGGTCACACACACCTCACTAGTAACGGCCACACACACACACACACACACCTCACTAGTAACGGTCACACACACATCACTGCTGGTTACTGTGTGTGGTCAGTTGTATCAGGGCCGTCCAGTCGATCTCACCCCAGTGTCACCCTGGAGGAGCCGACACATATCAGGTCATTCTAGAAAAGGACTCTGTTCATGCATCCCACACAACACAGGGCTGTTCTAATAGAAGGCCATTTAGCAGACACTATTATCCAAAGAGACTCCGTCCAAAGAGACTCCGTCCAAAGAGACACAGTCCAAAGAGACTCCGTCCAAAGAGACTCCGTCCAAAGAGACTCCGTCCAAAGAGACTCCGTCCAAAGAGACTTAAGTCATGCATACATACCTTTTCACGTATGGGTGGCCCCAGCGGGAAACGAACCCATGACCCTTGGCATTGCAGGCGTCATGCTCTACCAACTGTGCCACACACACACCATTCAGTCCTTCCCCTTCTCCAGACACCCCAGTGTGTTACCTTGCTGGGGTAAGTAGGTCAGAGGCCCCACCATCAGACAGGACTGAAAACCACAAACAACCCTGTTCCATTTAGGCCTCCATTTGGACCAGTGTTAGCTTTATTAACTCATCAGGGACAATCTGTGTCAGACAGTCACTACAGGCAGACACTACACTACAGACAGTCACTACACTACAGACAGTCACTACACTCACTACAGGCAGACACTACACTACACGCAGACACTACAGACAGTCACTACAGGCAGACACTACACTACAGGCAGACACTACACTACAGACAGTCACTACACTACAGACAGTCACTACACTCACTACAGGCAGACACTGCACTACAGGCAGACATACACTAGACTACAGGCAGACACTACAGTACAGACAGACACTACACTACAGGCAGACAGTCACTACAGTACAGACAGTCACTACAGTACAGACAGACACTACAGGCAGACAGACACTACACTACAGGCAGACAGAGTCCCTACACTACAGGCAGACACTACAGACAGTCACTACAGTACAGACAGTCACCACAGTACAGGCAGTCACCACAGTACAGGCAGTCACCACAGTACAGACATACACTACACTACAGGCAGACAGTCACTACAGTACAGACAGACAGACAGACACTACAGTACAGACAGACAGACACTACAGTACAGACAGACAGTCACTACAGTACAGACAGACACTACAGGCAGACAGTCACTACAGTACAGACAGTCACTACAGTACAGACAGACACTACAATACAGACAGACACTACAGGCAGACAGTCACTAAAGTACAGACAGACACTACAGTACAGACAGTCACTACAGTACAGACAGTCACTACAGTACAGACAGACACTACAGTACAGACAGACACTACAGTACAGACAGACACTACAGTACAGACAGACACTACAGTACAGACAGACACTACAGGCAGACAGTCACTACAGTACAGACAGTCACTACAGTACAGACAGACACTACAGTACAGACAGACACTACAGTACAGACAGACACTACAGGCAGACAGTCACTAAAGTACAGACAGACACTACAGGCAGACAGTCACTACAGTACAGACAGTCACTACAGTACAGACAGACACTACAGTACAGACAGACACTAAAGTACAGACAGACACTACAGGCAGACAGTCACTACAGTACAGACAGTCACTACAGGCAGACAGTCACTATAGTACAGACAGTCACTACAGTACAGACAGTCACTACAGTACAGACAGTCACTACAGTACAGACAGTCACTACAGTACAGACAGTCACTACAGGCAGACAGACACTACAGTACAGACAGAAACACACTCTTTATTAATGCCTTGAGTACCAAACAGGTGTTTTCAAAGACGTGGCTATGGGAAGGCTGTGGACCATATTGTCAGACGTTATTCCACCATATCAGTCTAGTCCAGTCTCCCCTCCACATTACCAGTGTCTGACAGCAGGTGTCACGTCCTCTGACCTTCTACAGCGTCTCAGACGTTGAGCACCACTACAGAAGATGTTCATGAGCTGATTGTGGGCAAGAGACCAATCTACTGCATCAATGTAATGGACCACAACATATTTCTGAAAGCATTTGATGGGTCCCAGAGTTGAGAAAACACTGGGATAGATAACACATGATGACAACATAACATATCTTCCACTTCCCAACCGCTCTCTACAACCCTCCTCCTCTTCCCCCGTCCTCCCTCCCCCTCCTCCTCTTCCCCCGTCCTCCCTCCCCCGTCCTCCTCCTCTTCCCCCGTCCTCCTCCTCTTCCCCCGTCCTCCTCCTCTTCCCCCGTCCTCCTCCTCTTCCCCCGTCCTCCTCCTCTTCCCCCGTCCTCCCTCCCTTAAAAACATTTAAATAAGTCAGTGTCCCCCTCCTAACCCCGCCTCTGTCTGATGGTCTATTAGGATTGTTCAGACACGTCAGCCAACAGCGGGACTGGAAAGAATCCAGTACGAGGGGTCCCTATTGGCCGACTGGTACACAGGGGTGTATTGTTGCCGTGGTACCCCGGTCTGTAGTTATGGGTCCTAGCTGGCTGGCTGTGTGGAGGAGCACAGATGTTGTTGCCCTGGTACCCCGGTCTGTAGTTATGGGCCCTAGCTGGCTGGCTGTGTGGAGGAGCACCAATGTTGTTGCCCTGGTACCCCGGTCTGTAGTTACGGGCCCTAGCTGGCTGGCTGTGTGGAGGAGCACAGATGTTGTTGCCCTGGTACCCCGGTCTGTAGTTATGGGCCCTAGCTGGCTGGCTGTGTGGAGGAGCACAGATGGTTGCCTGTGTTCTGTTCACCTCTCGCTGACAGACAGGATGTTGTTTTAGCTGCTTCCTGTTTTCAGAGCTGGGGGACCGGCCAACACAGCTCCAGTTTCCCCAGTGGCTCCCAGTAAATGAGTGGCTAATAGCCACTTGACTAACAAGCTACATGACTGACTAGCCCTGTATGCCATCATGCTACACTGGTACAGAGCATTAGCCATGGGTACTACACCTGCACTGACTACCTAGCTATCCCGTCTTAGCGTTCCATTCACTAAGTACCCCCTTCACTGACCTGCAACTGTGGCAAGAAGGGAACTCACCTGGGAAATGCCTCCAGGATCAATGCTATTAACATTGTTGATTTGATGGGTCAGCAGAGAATGAAGAGAGCATTCCCAGCCCAACAATGTGTGTGAACCACTGGGCTACAGAAGTCCACCGGCACCGTATCAATCCATCAACCATCACGTCGCCTTGTCACCACGCTCACACAGTGTCTGGCTGCCAGCGTCCGTCTCTTCACTCTGTCACCACGCTCACACAGTGTCTGGCTGCCAGCGTCCGTCCCTTCACTCTGTCACCACGCTCACACAGTGTCTGGCTGCCAGCGTCCGTCTCTTCACTCTGTCACCACGCTCACACAGTGTCTGGCTGCCAGCGTCCGTCTCTTCACTCTGTCACCACGCACACACAGTGTCTGGCTGCCAGCGTCCGTCTCTTCACTCTGTCACCACGCTCACACAGTGTCTGGCTGCCAGCGTCCGTCTCTTCACTCTGTCACCACGCTCACACAGTGTCTGGCTGCCAGCGTCCGTCTCTTCACTCTGTCACCATGCACACACAGTGTCTGGCTGCCAGCGTCCGTCTCTTCACTCTGTCACCATGCTCACACAGTGTCTGGCTGCCAGCGTCCGTCTCTTCACTCTGTCACCACGCTCACACAGTGTCTGGCTGCCAGCGTCCGTCTCTTCACTCTGTCACCATGCTCACACAGTGTCTGGCTGCCAGCGTCCGTCTCTTCACTCTGTCACCACGCACACACAGTGTCTGGCTGCCAGCGTCCGTCTCTTCACTCTGTCACCACGCTCACACAGTGTCTGGCTGCCAGCGTCCGTCTCTTCACTCTGTCACCACGCTCACACAGTGTCTGGCTGCCAGCGTCCGTCTCTTCACTCTGTCACCATGCACACACAGTGTCTGGCTGCCAGCGTCCGTCTCTTCACTCTGTCACCATGCTCACACAGTGTCTGGCTGCCAGCGTCCGTCTCTTCACTCTGTCACCATGCTCACACAGTGTCTGGCTGCCAGCGTCCGTCTCTTCACTCTGTCACCATGCTCACACAGTGTCTGGCTGCCAGCGTCCGTCTCTTCACTCTGTCACCACGCTCACACAGTGTCTGGCTGCCAGCGTCCGTCTCTTCACTCTGTCACCATGCACACACAGTGTCTGGCTGCCAGCGTCCGTCTCTTCACTCTGTCACCATGCTCACACAGTGTCTGGCTGCCAGCGTCCGTCTCTTCACTCTGTCACCACGCTCACACAGTGTCTGGCTGCCAGCGTCCGTCTCTTCACTCTGTCACCATGCTCACACAGTGTCTGGCTGCCAGCGTCCGTCTCTTCACTCTGTCACCATGCTCACACAGTGTCTGGCTGCCAGCGTCCGTCTCTTCACTCTGTCACCACGCTCACACAGTGTCTGGCTGCCAGCGTCCGTCCCTTCACTCTGTCACCATGCTCACACAGTGTCTGGCTGCCAGCGTCCGTCTCTTCACTCTGTCACCACGCTCACACAGTGTCTGGCTGCCAGCGTCCGTCTCTTCACTCTGTCACCACGCTCACACAGTGTCTGGCTGCCAGCGTCCGTCTCTTCACTCTGTCACCACGCTCACACAGTGTCTGGCTGCCAGCGTCCGTCTCTTCACTCTGTCACCACGCTCACACAGTGTCTGGCTGCCAGCGTCCGTCTCTTCACTCTGTCACCATGCACACACAGTGTCTGGCTGCCAGCGTCCGTCTCTTCACTCTGTCACCACGCTCACACAGTGTCTGGCTGCCAGCGTCCGTCTCTTCACTCTGTCACCACGCTCACACAGTGTCTGGCTGCCAGCGTCCGTCTCTTCACTCTGTCACCATGCTCACACAGTGTCTGGCTGCCAGCGTCCGTCTCTTCACTCTGTCACCATGCACACACAGTGTCTGGCTGCCAGCGTCCGTCTCTTCACTCTGTCACCACGCTCACACAGTGTCTGGCTGCCAGCGTCCGTCTCTTCACTCTGTCACCACGCTCACACAGTGTCTGGCTGCCAGCGTCCGTCTCTTCACTCTGTCACCATGCACACACAGTGTCTGGCTGCCAGCGTCCGTCTCTTCACTCTGTCACCACGCTCACACAGTGTCTGGCTGCCAGCGTCCGTCTCTTCACTCTGTCACCACGCTCACACAGTGTCTGGCTGCCAGCGTCCGTCTCTTCACTCTGTCACCATGCTCACACAGTGTCTGGCTGCCAGCGTCCGTCTCTTCACTCTGTCACCACGCACACACAGTGTCTGGCTGCCAGCGTCCGTCTCTTCACTCTGTCACCACGCTCACACAGTGTCTGGCTGCCAGCGTCCGTCTCTTCACTCTGTCACCACGCTCACACAGTGTCTGGCTGCCAGCGTCCGTCTCTTCACTCTGTCACCACGCTCACACAGTGTCTGGCTGCCAGCGTCCGTCTCTTCACTCTGTCACCACGCTCACACAGTGTCTGGCTGCCAGCGTCCGTCTCTTCACTCTGTCACCATGCACACACAGTGTCTGGCTGCCAGCGTCCGTCTCTTCACTCTGTCACCACGCTCACACAGTGTCTGACTGCCAGCGTCCGTCTCTTCACTCTGTCACCACGCTCACACAGTGTCTGGCTGCCAGCGTCCGTCTCTTCACTCTGTCACCACGCTCACACAGTGTCTGGCTGCCAGCGTCCGTCTCTTCACTCTGTCACCACGCTCACACAGTGTCTGGCTGCCAGCGTCCGTCTCTTCACTCTGTCACCATGCACACACAGTGTCTGGCTGCCAGCGTCCGTCTCTTCACTCTGTCACCACGCTCACACAGTGTCTGGCTGCCAGCGTCCGTCTCTTCACTCTGTCACCACGCTCACACAGTGTCTGGCTGCCAGCGTCCGTCTCTTCACTCTGTCACCATGCTCACACAGTGTCTGGCTGCCAGCGTCCGTCTCTTCACTCTGTCACCATGCACACACAGTGTCTGGCTGCCAGCGTCCGTCTCTTCACTCTGTCACCACGCTCACACAGTGTCTGGCTGCCAGCGTCCGTCTCTTCACTCTGTCACCATGCACACACAGTGTCTGGCTGCCAGCGTCCGTCTCTTCACTCTGTCACCACGCTCACACAGTGTCTGGCTGCCAGCGTCCGTCTCTTCACTCTGTCACCATGCACACACAGTGTCTGGCTGCCAGCGTCCGTCTCTTCACTCTGTCACCACGCTCACACAGTGTCTGGCTGCCAGCGTCCGTCTCTTCACTCTGTCACCACGCTCACACAGTGTCTGGCTGCCAGCGTCCGTCTCTTCACTCTGTCACCATGCTCACACAGTGTCTGGCTGCCAGCGTCCGTCTCTTCACTCTGTCACCATGCACACACAGTGTCTGGCTGCCAGCGTCCGTCTCTTCACTCTGTCACCACGCTCACACAGTGTCTGGCTGCCAGCGTCCGTCTCTTCACTCTGTCACCACGCTCACACAGTGTCTGGCTGCCAGCGTCCGTCTCTTCACTCTGTCACCACGCTCACACAGTGTCTGGCTGCCAGCGTCCGTCTCTTCACTCTGTCACCACGCTCACACAGTGTCTGGCTGCCAGCGTCCGTCTCTTCACTCTGTCACCACGCTCACACAGTGTCTGGCTGCCAGCGTCCGTCCCTTCACTCTGTCACCACGCTCACACAGTGTCTGGCTGCCAGCGTCCGTCTCTTCACTCTGTCACCACGCTCACACAGTGTCTGGCTGCCAGCGTCCGTCTCTTCACTCTGTCACCACGCACACACAGTGTCTGGCTGCCAGCGTCCGTCTCTTCACTCTGTCACCACGCTCACACAGTGTCTGGCTGCCAGCGTCCGTCCCTTCACTCTGTCACCATGCTCACACAGTGTCTGGCTGCCAGCGTCCGTCTCTTCACTCTGTCACCACGCTCACACAGTGTCTGGCTGCCAGCGTCCGTCTCTTCACTCTGTCACCATGCTCACACAGTGTCTGGCTGCCAGCGTCCGTCTCTTCACTCTGTCACCATGCACACACACACCAGCTGTATGACATACTACCTGTTGGCTCTCACTGGTGCGTTCCACAGCCGACACACACACAAAGGAAGGGAACTTGCCACTCAGCACTGTGTTAATGAGTCATTAACATGAAACAAAATGTTGACTCTGGCTGCTGCCAGAAGAAAGCAATGAATCAAATGTATCCATCCTAGATAATTACAGTATGGCTCTTTTAGCGTCTCACACACACACACACACACACACACACACACACACACACACACACACACACACACACACACACACACACACACACACACACACACACACACACACACACACACACACACACACACACACACACACACACCAGGGATTCTGTAGGGAAAATGTTCTTCTTACCAATTCTGATGTGTACCTTAAAGACGTTAGAATAACTGTCCACACTTACTGGCCTTGTTGGCTGAGGAAAAGTAACGAACAGCAAATCACTAGCCTGTTTCAATCTACTATCCCCCATAGTAGAAATGTTGACCTATGCTATCCCCCATAGTAGAAATGTTGACCTATTCTATCCCCCATAGTAGAAATGTTGACCTATTCTATCCCCCATAGTAGAAATGTTGACCTATTCTATCCCCCATAGTAGAAATGTTGACCTATTCTATCCCCCATAGTAGAAATGTTGACCTATTCTATCCCCCATAGTAGAAATGTTGACCTATTCTATCCCCCATAGTAGAAATGTTGACCTATTCTATCCCCCATAGTAGAAATGTTGACCTATTCTATCCCCCATAGTAGAAATGTTGACCTATTCTATCCCCCATAGTAGAAATGTTGACCTATTCTATCCCCCATAGTAGAAATGTTGACCTATTCTATTATTCAGCTTGTTGAGAAAGAAATAGCCCAAACAGACTCTGGGACAGCTGTGGGACGAGAGAGTGAGTTGGAGGAGAGAGAGATGTGAGGAAGACTGCATACAAGGCAGAAAAGAGCGAGAGAGCGAGCGAGAGCCAGAGACCCCAGCAGCAGCAGCAGCAGCAGCAGCAGCAGGGGTCTGACTACTGTTCTCCAGCTGAACATGTGTAACCAATAGAGGGACAGAGCTGAGCTCTCTCTGTGACATGCTGCAGACACAGACTTTACAGAGATATTAGCAGCACAATCCTCAACACAAAACGAGAAGAAAGGGACAGAGGAATAGAGAGTGGGACACAGCCAAGAGCAGGCTTCATTCACACTGAGAGAGAGGGAGACGGGGCAGAAAGAGAGGAAGAGATATGGGAGAGAGAGAGATGGAGAGGGAGGAAGAGATATACAGGAGAGAGAGATGGAGGAAGGAAGAGATATACAGGAGAGAGAGATGAAGAGGAAGGAAGAGATATACAGGAGAGAGAGATGGAGGAAGAGATATACAGGAGAGAGAGATGGAGAGATACAGGAGAGAGAGATGGAGAGGGAGGAAGAGATATACAGGAGAGAGAGATGGAGAGGGAGGAAGAGATATACAGGAGAGAGAGATGGAGAGGGAGGAAGAGATATACAGGAGAGAGAGAGATGGAGAGGGAGGAAGAGATACAGGAGAGAGAGATGAAGAGGGAGGAAGAGATATGCAGGAGAGAGAGATGGAGAGGGAGGAAGAGAGATACAGGAGAGAGAGATGAAGAGGGAGGAAGAGAGATACAGGAGAGAGAGATGGAGAGGGAGGAAGAGATATACAGGAGAGAGAGATGGAGAGATACAGGAGAGAGAGATGGAGAGGGAGGAAGAGATATACAGGAGAGAGAGATGGAGAGGGAGGAAGAGATACAGGAGAGAGAGATGAAGAGGGAGGAAGAGATATACAGGAGAGAGAGATGGAGAGGGAGGAAGAGATACAGGAGAGAGAGATGGAGAGGGAGGAAGAGATACAGGAGAGAGAGATGAAGAGGGAGGAAGAGATATACAGGAGAGAGATGAAGAGGGAGGAAGAGATATGCAGGAGAGAGAGATGGAGAGGGAGGAAGAGAGATACAGGAGAGAGAGATGGAGAGGGAGGAAGAGAGATACAGGAGAGAGAGATGAAGAGGGAGGAAGAGATACAGGAGAGAGAGATGAAGAGGGAGGAAGAGATATACAGGAGAGAGAGAGATGGAAGGGAGGAAGAGATATACAGGAGAGAGAGATGAAGAGGGAGGAAGAGATACAGGAGAGAGAGATGGAGAGGGAGGAAGAGATACAGGAGAGAGAGATGGAGAGGGAGGAAGAGATACAGGAGAGAGAGATGAAGAGGGAGGAAGAGATATACAGGAGAGAGAGATGAAGAGGGAGGAAGAGATATACAGGAGAGAGAGATGGAAGGGAGGAAGAGATATACAGGAGAGAGAGATGGAGAGGGAGGAAGAGATATACAGGAGAGAGAGATGGAAGGGAGGAAGAGATATACAGGAGA